>NC_037683.1:58830436-59123557 GCF_003255815.1 Theropithecus gelada | reverse complement strand
AGTAAAAAAAAAAAATACAAAAAAAAAAAAAAAAAAAAAAAAAAAAAAAAAAAAATAAAATAAAAGAAAAAAAAAAAAAAAGAAAAAAAAAAAAAAAACCACAATGAGATACCATCTCACACCAGTTAGAATGGCGATCATTAAAAAGTCAGGAAACAACAGATGCTGGAGAGGATGTGGAGAAATAGGAATGCTTTTACACTGTTGGTGGGAGTGTAAATTAGTTCAACCATTTTGGAAGACAGTGTGGCAATTCCTCAAGGATCTAGAACCACAAATACGATTTGACCCAGCAATCCCATTACTGGCTATATACCCAAAGGATCATAAATCATTCTACTATAAAGACACATGCATACATATGTTTATCATGGCACTGTTCCTAATAGCAAAGACTTGGAACCAACCCAAATGTCCATCAATGACAGACTGAATAAAGAAAATGTTACATATACATCATGGAATACTATGCAGCCATAAAAAGGATTAGTTCATGTCCTTTTCAGGGACATGGATAAAGCTGGAAATCATCATTCTCAGAAAGCTAGCACAGGAACAGAAATCCAAACACCACATGTTCTCACTCGTAAGTGGGAGCTGAACAATGGGAACACATGGACACAGGGAGGGGAACATTACACACCGGACCTGTCAGGGGGTGGGGGGCTAGGGGAGGGATAGCATTAGGAGAAATAGCTAATGTAGAGAACGGGTTGATGGGTGCAGCAAACCACCACGGCATGTGTATACCAATGTAACAAACCTGCACGTTCTGCACATGTATCCCAGAACTTAGAGTATAAGAAAAAAAATTTTCTTTTAATTGTTAGCAAACTAAAACTAGAAGGCAACCTCCTCAATTTGATGAAGGGTATCTACAAAAATAAACAGCTGATGTCACATTTAATAATGAAATATTAAATGCTTTAACCCAAGATTGGAAAAAAGATAAATTGCCCTCTTTTACTACTTATATTTAACACTGTGCTATAATAAGGGTCATACTCAGCAGATGGAGGCAGTAAAAAATTACAAAAGAAATACAGTTTGGAACATAAAAGCAAAAATGTTTTTATTTACAGACAATATGATTGTTTATGTGAAAAATTCTAGATGCTAACAAATCCTAAAACATAAATTTGGTAAGGTCCCAAGATATGAAATCAATGTACAAAAGCCATTTGCATTCCTGCATACTAGCAAAAAATAGTTGGAACATAAAATCTTAAAAATATGCCATCAAGAACATGAAACACTGTGCTTAGGCATAATATTTAAAATATCTATAAAATCTATACAATGAACACTACAATAAAATGTTAAGGGCAATTAAAGATCTAACAATGAGATATACCAAGGTCATGAATTACAAGACTTGATTTTGTGAAGATTTGTCTATCATTGAATTTACCCGTAGACTCAAGGCAATTTGACTTGAAATCCTAACATTATTTTGAAAATTGTTTCTAAAATTTATAGAAATACAAAAAACCTAGAATAGCCAAAACAGACTTGAATAACAGAACAAAGTTGCATTATTTTAGCTGCCTAAATTTTAAGTCTGAAGTAACAATACGTGATATACTTGTGAATAGACAAATAGATCAATAGAACAGAACAGAGATTCTGTACATAGGCAAGAAACCAAGGTAATTCAATGGAGAAAGGAGAATAGTTTCAATAACTAGTGTTGGAATAACCGGTATCCATATATAAAGGCCAAAACTGTCTTTCTAAAACAAAACCTAAGAATAGTTTCGTGAATTTGGAGTAGGTAAAGACATTTTAGAAAGAATATAAAAAATATAGAAAAGTGATAATATGGATTCCACTCAAAATAAATACTTCTGTTCATCAAACATTTTGTTAAAACAGTGAAAAGGCAAGACACAAGTTTGAAGAAATATTCGCAATATGTATTTTGAAGGATTTGTTATCAATATATGAAAATTACTTTTCTATATCAATAGTGACTTAGATAATCCCAAATAAATTTACAAGAAATTTTATAAAGGAAGGTATACAAATCCCAGTAAGTTCATAAATATAAATAGTATGAAGAAAATGCAATTTACTCCCTACTACAATATACTTTCTCACACCGAATACAGTGTCTCAGATTCAAAAGACTGACAACCATAAATTATGATTATGGTGTATAACAAACGGGGACCATACTATAATGGTGGTGGTAAGATAAAATAGACCAACCACTCTGGACAATTCTTCATCAGTTTCTCAAGATAAACATACATGTAGATTGTGAGCCAGAAATTTCACATCTTGATATTTATCTGGGAAAAAGGAACACATATGCTGCACAAAAAGAATTGTACAAAAATGTTTATCACAACTTTGTATCAATAGTCTATTAGTTATTGCTGAGTAGATTTTCTCCTTAATGAACTTTTGATTGTTGATTTGCAAAAATACTATTTTGAGTGAATGAAGCCAGACAGAATAGAGTACATTCCCTATGACTCCATTCAGGTGCAGTTCAAAAGAACGTAAAACATATGTATTGATTGAAATCAGTACAATGGTTGCCTGCCTGTCATATTTTGATTGGGAGTAACTATAGAAGTGAATCCATTCTTTAAAGCTCATTGAATTGAACTCTTAAGATCTATGTGTTTCAGTGTATATAAATTTTACCCAAATAAAGAGACTAATTCAGGAAATGTGTATATCTATACCTATGTATCTATACATATCTCAAATACTGTTTGAGTTTATTTTTATTTTAAGCAAAATGTAATAGAATAAATGGTTTGCTGGCAAACAGAAAAACAAAACAAGCGAACAAACGAAACCCAAAAACCTCTCTGGATATTTTGTGAGATTTATGACAAGCACAATAAACTATTAAAACAACAATAGCACATGACATGAAGGTTAAAAGTAATATTACATCACAATCTACTGGTGCAACTGTCAACATGAGAACCATTTCTTATGTATAGAATCATTTATGTATCCATTTCCAAAACACTTGGTGAGAAATTGAATGATTAAAATTTTAGAACTGGTGAGAGAAAAAAAGCTATGGCCTAAAAAATATATATGATTTCTGGTTTAGGGCTTCAATTAAAAAACAAAAAACAAAACAAAAACATGCGAAGTGCTATTCCTCAACATGGCTGTAGAAAAATTTAACTCAAGCAAGTGCAATGAGTGAGATCAGGCAAAACTGCAGTAAATACACACGCACCATAACTATAACTTAGTCCAAAAGGAGTGAACAATCATCTCTACAAGGTAAATGAGGTGAAATGAGAAAGTTGATGACCTGTGTTTTATAATATATATATATATAAAGTATATATATTTTTATATATTTATTTATATTTATATAATATATATGTATATATTTATTATATATAAAGTAAAAAATTTACTTGATATTTTGACAAACCCACCCTTCATTCCTTAGGTTAATTTCTGTGTTAATTTTTACATTACTAATCATTGTACTGCTATAGCTAAATCAACTGAATATCAGTTTATGAAGTGTTGCTCAAAAGATGTATAAATAGCAAGCTCTATGATTACCTAAAAACAAGCTTTTTAAAATAAAGGAAGAAAGCAACAATGTTCCAAATGAATGGCACAGGGCAAAACACATATAAGAAAACATATTTACACAGAGTATCAGGTGCCCTTCAGTTTCTCTTATAAAGACAAAATGCTTGAGGAAGATCTTGAGAAAACCCTCCCTCCCTCTAAACGATTAGCTCCTACATAGTGTCAGATGTTACAATTGATACGAAGGATAAATGCTTTTAGGCAAAAGTAAAAATCTTATCTACAAAGCAATATAGCAAAATCTGTAGTGACTTTTGTAGAAAACTCTCTTCTCTGATGGTAATATTCTTTAGTATATATCCAGGATAGACTAAATTGAAACAATATTTCTGATACAATAGCAATCCTTTCATACAATCTTACTAAATATTAAAAAACTCCAAAAAATACATAAATATCCCTTGTACCATGCATTATGCACCAGTTTGGGGCTGCCTGATAAAGTCATGGCTACCATTTTAACAATTAAACATTGCATCTCACAAGTTCCACCATCTATACACAGTGAATGCACACAATGGTGAGGGCTCCTGAGAGATGGCAAGCCAACTCTAAATTGAAAAGTTTGTGGTGGAGTGTCTCCAGATTAAAGAGAGGGGAACATAACTTTCAACAGTGAAGTCAAAACAGATGTAAATAAGATTGAGGCATTTATTGAAGAAGTCTTAAGCCCTCCCACATACTTCAAGCCTTCACCAAAACATCCAGAATCAAATTCTGCTGGAATGGATATCTTTGCCAAATTCTCTGCATATATCAAGAATTCCAGGCCAGAGGCTAATGAAGTACTGGAGAGGGGTCTCCTGAAAACCCTGCAGAAAACTGGATGAATATCTGAATTCTCCTCTCTCTGATGAAATTGATGAAAATACTATGGAGGACGTTAAGTTTTCTAGACATAAATTTCTAGAAAATGAAATGACATTAGCAGATTGCAACCTGCTGCCAAAACTGCATAGTGTCAAGGTAGTGGCCAAAAAAAATCACAACTTTGATATTCCAGAAGAAATAACTGATACCTAACTAATACATACAGTGGGGACGAGTTCACCAATACCTGTCCCAGTGATAAAGAGGTTGAAATACCATATAGTGTTGTAGCCAAAAGACTAGCCAAGTAAAGTCGCGTTTATGAAAGAGATGTGTTCATGTCTTGCTCTAAGAATTTGCTTTTCCTAACAGGCTACTCCTCTTCCTATAGAGTAAAAATTGTATTTTGCATGAACATGCAGTTATTGAAGATTAGGATCAAAGATAGACAAGGTATAGTAGTTATCTGAAAATATACACTCCTAAGCAGTATTATTTTAAAATCATTTTATCCCTCTAAATGTTCGAGGAAAGCATGTCTCTTGTGATTTTGATGAAGACAGAATTATTTTACTCTGTAGAAAGACAGATACTACTTTATCAGGGAAGTTAGTCAAATGAAATGGAAATTGGTAAATGGTCAAAAGCTAACTAGTAAAAAGGATGATCCAACAACATGCTTTAACCCCATTGTATGTTTGTGGAAAGACCATAGCCTAAAATCCTGAGAAATTTGGGACATAAAAGTTTTCATGGTAGACAGTTCATGGAGTATATGAATTGACATTATGGAAATAATCTGATTTTATTTTTACAGCTAACAAATCCATTCCCCTTCATTTAAACACCTGTTGTGTTTTACTTCAGTGAAGAGATTATAGTCTGAATGGAAAGTCTGTTTTCCAACGGATTCTGAGAAATTTTTGTATTCAAGAGTTGGAAAGCTGTCTTCCATTCTAGTTGATAAAACTTCCCCTTTTTGATGTAGATGCAGATTTTCTATACAGTTCTGTTGTCTTCTTTTACTAGGACTGTTAACTTTTGTGATAAACTTCAAATAAGATTTTATTTCTTGATAATTTTGGCTTTCACAATTTATCTTTAAAGCCTTGGGCAATCTGTATACAATTAAGAGATTTCTGACATTTATTCTTACCCTAAGTGGATCAACTCTAGGATTTAGGCATGTTAACTTACTTCTGCTGTGTTTTGAATCTCTCCAGAGTTGCATGTAGGTAGCTTTTATTTCTGTGCACTTAAACCCATTTAGAAAATATCTACAAAGTAGGCTGGGCGTGGTGGCTCATGCCTGTAATCCCAGCACTTTGGGAGGCCGAGGCAGGTGGATCACAAGGTCAGGAGATCGAGACTATCCTAGCCAATATGGTGAAACCCTGTCCCTACTAAAAATACAAAAATTAGCCAGGCGTGGTGGCATGCACCTGTAGTCCTAGCTACTTAGGAGGCTGAGGCAGGAGAATCACCTGAACCTGGGAGGCAGAGGCTGCAGTGAGTCAAGATCGCACCATGGCACTACAGCCTGGGTGACAGAGCGAGCCCCTGTCTCAAAAAAACTAAAAATAAAAATAATCTGCAAAGTAAAAATGGAACGGAAATACAAATGTATTTTTATGAACATTTTGATACAAATTTCATCATTTAATGATTCACCAATTTCTTACATTAATTTGAATTAAGCATTTAATTCAAAGAGACGGGAGCATTCATTGATATATATGGGCTTTTAAAAACTTCATCCTTTATAAATAGACAAAGTTTGGGCTACACAAATTATATTTTTATCATGGAAAAATTTCAACTCCTCAAGTCATAATGTTGAATAGAATTGGAGTATTTTCTTTAGAATTTCTTCATCAGGCAAATGAAAACTTATTATAGAATGCATGTATTTTCTTTTCTCTTTGGAACATCAACACCAGTATATTGCTGGCAGCTATTGTATTAAAAAATATATTTTCACTATCATAGAGGATTCTTTTTCCCCCCTCATGAAAATAAATGACAACTTGGGGTAAATATATATATATAATTTCTGAAGTAAAAAGAAAGATCCTCCTTTCCAAGCAAATATGATGATATTTTATTCTACTTGTGATAAAGGCAGTGAGGCATTTGTTTTGGGGAATGTCCAAAATATCTATGATTTTACTTTTCCAGCCAAAACAATTTTGCTTTTCTGGCATATATTAATCAATATGCAAAACATTTTGAAATTTTAAATATTATTCCACATCACACTAATTTATTCTAGTTCAGAAAGATTTGGAGTGCCAGTATTTCTAGCATAATCATATTTTTAATGGATGAACATAAAGTATTTTTCATAAGAACATAAAATAGCAGAAAACATATTTGTTGAAGAAATAGAAATAAATACTATAAAGTTACCAACAAACGGAAAACAAAATGACATAAGTACCAGGAACTTCTGACTAGTATAGAAGTAATTTAATACGTATATTTGGACATATACTGGATAGACTAATTATTGATAAAGTAGTCATTGCCCATCTGCAAAATCAAACAACCATAAAATAACATTTTGAATTGTCTGCCATGGGGCTCAATGTCCTTTATGTATCATCCTTTGATTTGACACATTAGAGTATTACCATAGTGTAATGAAAAATCTAAAAGCTTTTGAATCAAATAACTTTATAACACCGTGTGTTCATCTTTTGGTGTCTGTGTCATCTTGAAATTTATATATATTTCTGAATCTTGTTTTTCTCATGTTTATAACAACTGGGGATAATAAATTTACCTCATTTCAAAACATTTAGCTTTAGTATAAAAATAAAAATAAATTCTCAATATAAAAATACCATGCTTGATACTTAGGCTCTAAAATATTAGACAAATTTCCTGGCATCATAGAGCTTACAAGTAGTTGAGGTAAAGGCGGAGAACAAACACAGGAACTAGTTAGCTAGTTCTTACCTTGAAAATTAAGTGCAGAACTCTGGGAGAATGATTCATTCAACAAACAAGTTTTGAAATTGCGAAAAAAAGAGAATGGGCAGAATTAAAATTCTCAGCAGAGACAGTCAGGAAGGGCAGGCCAGGGTAGCAGGTCATTGGAGAAAATGGTTGTTAAACACGGAGGTAATACACAGCAATAGAAAATAGTAAAATGGGCCAAAACTAGAAGGGCAGAGGTTGAGGCCAGAAAAACTGGACGTCTTTTATAATTTTGCCTAGGGTTGACTTTGTATCCTGGGTTTCAAAACAAATAATTTCTGTCTATACTACTATACAGATGTAAATGAAATACATGCTTACTAAGCCAGTGGTATAGATTGTTCAGCATTGACCTAGTGTATAATTTTGAAAATAGATAAGGTTTTTATAAACATGCAAAAACTGAGTGCTACTTAGTTCTGCTTTCTGACTTTTTGATAATCCAAGGAAGCAGGCTCATTAAGATTGAAGTATCCAGGAAGATATATTTTCCAAAGGACAAAACCTACTTAGATGGAGGGTAGATTTTAGGCTATCACTTAATTTCCTCCTGTTAATTTTTGGCTAATAATTTTATTTTAAAGAGTGAATTTTACTACTTAAATTATTTGTACACTACACAAAGATGGACCATAAAACACAATGCCTTATTTAGGCAGACTTCACCATACCAACAGCGTTGTAATTCAGTCCATCCATTTGTAAAGCTGTAACCACTGCTGACAGAATGCGGGGTGGGAGAGGGGAAGAAAGTTAAAGAGTATTCAGATGGTAGAATAATACTAACATAAGTAGTTATAATAGTTACAAATTATTCAACCAACCACTAATGCTATTAGATGGCATGATTTATTGAATACCTACATATGTCGAACATTGTGCTCAGTTCTTCATATTTATATCACACAATTTTCACCATATTTCTGTAAGATAAGCATCATTTCCATTTTGCCCCTCCTGCAGTTAATGCTCAGACAGCATAAACAAAATACCCAGATCCACACAGATGGAGTTTGAATTCAGTTTTTTCTAACTCCAAGCTGAATATTCAAAGGCATCCTTTGATTTTATAATTTAAGATTTCTCCTTTTTCAAAAACCATTTGGTGAGATAGAAAGCATTAGAGATAAAAAAATACTATATTACTCTATGTGGTGGCTCTTTCTTCCGCTTAAAGCCATTCCCTGTAATCCTCAGAGAGATCTAACTCCCCCACTCCAGCATTTCCTGTGTTTCTTTAGTTCCCCATTATTTCCTATTTGTGCAGTAACCCACATCCTCAGGGTGTTATAAAAGGTTGCAAATTAATGAACATGTGCTGCCTTTGTTCAGGGATTTTATATTATAAATTTGTTTTTATTTATTCTACACATGGTTGTTTGTAGTTTGTCCTCCAAAATGAAATGAAATTGATATTATTACAGAAGATGACTGAGTCATATTATGATAGAGACTAATTTCTTTGACCTAGTAGACTAAAAGTTTTCTGTAGTCTCTTAATGAGACAACTCCTTTTATAGCATTTGTATCTTTGTGCTTAATTATTCGTAGTAGAAATATTTAGAAATTGATGCGTCATTTTACTTCTATGGCATGTCATAAAGCTATTTTTTCAAAAACAATTGTTTTGTTTATAATGTCATGAGTAACAATTCTTAAAATGATTTAAAAGGTTTAGATCCCCCTCCCCAAATATCAACAAAATCAATTTTCCAAGGTAATAAGAAAATGAATAAAATCCCCAGCAGTAGCAAATAATTGGACAAGGAATAAAATCTGGGTTTGGAGGCAGAGCTGAGGAATACAGCATGACTTGGTTCACAGAGCTTACCCTCTCCCTTGAAGTTGAATTGATAAGAACAACATCTTGAACCTTCTCAGAAATATTCCAAAACTGCAAGGAAGGGAACAGAATTTATTTTTCTAATTTATCTCTACCCTTGTTTCACTAAAGAGTGATGGAAATCATTACTATGGAGAAATGCATGAAACATGGCAAAAAAATAGGGAGAGAAGTAAATATCCAGTGCCCTCCGGTTCAGGAGAAAAGCCAAACCAATAGTTATCCACCTCCTCCTATCATCGGAATAGGATAAGAGCTCTCTCCTTCCCCAGTGCAGTGAGTATTGGGGTATTTAACAGTACCTCAGAATTGATAGTACATCTCATGTGCAGCACAAAATCTTTAACTCTCAGATAAACATCTACCTGCCTCATGCCCTCAAGCTAGGGGAAAAGGAATGGAAAGCAGCCATATTTGTCTTCAAACTGCAGTTAAAAAAAAAAAAGTCCAAAACAGTCATCAGATGTAGTAGAAAGTCAAGAATGTACTTACACAAAATCAGGAAATATAGCTTTTCAAGCATGAGAAAGATGAATGAAAATGCCATAGTACATAGAAATGTTATATTAATTAATTATAACAAGAACATTGATAAAGTAAAAGAAAATAAATAAGAAGTTAGGGACATACCATTATAAGAAAAAAAAACAAAACTGAGTCCAGTCTAGAAGAAAATATAACTTAGGCAAAAGGAAAACTCATTTTATGTACATTAAAAGTGTCATTTAAGAACACTTATTTTCAAGAAAAAGAAAATATTTGAGGTACATATAAACATATAATTAGATTATAGAGGATTGATTGCCTAAAGAAACAAATATTAGGAAAAATTATTATTAAGGAACTTAACATCAAGAAACTATAAGTTGAATTATTTAGGAAGAAGTTTTGAGATAAGCCTACCTAGTGCATATTTTAAAAACATGAACCTAAAAGAATGCTAATTGAAGATATATTTCAGTATTCCATACTTTGTGTCCCTGGATCGCAATTTACCATAGAAGGAAAATTATAGTTGGTAAAAATGTTAAATAAAATAATAAGTAACCCCTGAAATAATTAATTACTAGATTTTAAAATTTAAAAATCCCACCACCATCCAGAAAAATTTGACAGTGTATGTTGAAAATCACAACATTTTCTCTTTCCATTATTGAATCTTTAAGAAATGTTTTTAAGAAGAATTATTATTCAGATATTCAGGAAGAAAGGTGAACTGAGCTAGGGTGAGAGGTGTTAGAAGTCTAGTCTGTTACCTTCTATTTCTCTACAGCAATATTTTAGACAATGGGTTAAAATCTACAGATTTTAAAAAGAAAATCATGGCCCACTCTTTACAGCCAGTTGAGATATCATCTGCATATCCGTCTCACTATCTGTATATGCGCGCGCGCACACACACACACACACGACTCCAGGAAAACATCAATGATTTTTTTTTTTTCCAGTTTCCTGAGTTTGTGATTTGAGGCTGTTTTTATTTACTTCCTTCCTTGTATTTGTCTGTCTCATTTACATTTCTTATCTGTCTACCTTCATTATTAAGAACACTTCATTTTTTGATAAAAACAAATGATGTGACTTTTTTCTCTTAAACAAAAATCTTCACTGTTTGATAGTAAGTGATTTCACTATACTTTTCTATTATAGGGTCCTCTTATAGCATGTTTTGTTAATAAAACAAATCTATTTAAATGTATGTAACATGTCAACTATATTCTTTTAAGGTAGATGGCATTTATTAGTCCTCTTTGTGTTACTTATAATGCCTGGCACATAGATGTACTTGACATATTATTTTTTAGTAAATAAATACATGAATGAATGAATGAATTGAATGAAAGAAACAATAACAAACTTCAGCAACAATATATACTTTCCCTTTTACTTTGGTCTGTGATACAGGTTTTAACAAAACACAAACTTTAAAATAAAACAAATAATGAAGTTTTGAATTTTAAAAACCGTAACACCAGTCTTTAAGAAATTGATCATCACAAAATTTTCTTCATATTCCTGGGTATACCCATTCAAATATGGAGGCTGAGACAGTATCATTTTCATTCGTCCAAAGATATTTGGCTACAGTTTTATATAACTGCCCTTCTGATAACAGGTTACAGAATTAGGCCTATCTATCTTTTATGTGTTTATCATACAATATAATATAACTTTATTTTGGCTAATACTAATTTATTGGTTGTCATTTTTCGCAGGCTTTCATGTATTCTAACTTGCACAATTTGTGGTCTTGCAAAAGTTAGCTGTACATGCACATTCTCCTCTAATCAGCACAACGTCATCATGTGTCTTTTCTAGCACTTACACTGAAGAAAAAGGACCTGGTTTGACTACAATAGAGACAATAACAGGGCTCAAAGGTTGAAGACAAAAGATTCTGCAGAAATTAAAGGAAAATCTGCTAAAGAGCATGACAGCTCTTTTTGTTACTTTCTGGGCTGTAATTTTTGAAATCAGTTTTCATTTTGAAAGTTCCTTAATTTTTTCCCACTTCAGTCTAAGATACAGCACACATGAGTATTGAAGACAGACAGCCCCACAAAATGGTTCAATCAGGTGGTATTTGTAATGAAGCTGCAGGCTATTGCTTGGATTTCTTAGTATCCGTCTTCATAATCTTCTATATTTAGCTGCAGAAAACTATTGGTAACAGTTCCCTAAGCTCACTTCACTAAAATGAATGCAACAGATTGTTTTTGGAATTAGATATTCTCTCTGATTCCTAGTTATAAATGACTTGCTTATAGCAAATTTCCAATCCTCTATGCTTCAGTTCCTATATAGCTCTCTGGATAGATAACTCTCTTTGCAGGTTCAAGTGTCCTTTGAAA
Organism: Theropithecus gelada; assembly: GCF_003255815.1. Lineage (NCBI taxonomy): Eukaryota > Metazoa > Chordata > Mammalia > Primates > Cercopithecidae > Theropithecus > Theropithecus gelada. Next base: position 59,111,485 of record NC_037683.1, on the reverse strand, counting down.
GGGATAGAAACCATCATCTTTTATTTTTGATATTAAAACAAATGCTTTTAAACTTTTTTTATTATTAAATGTGGGAATAGCTCCAAGGGAAAAGAAGAGAGGGAAAGGAGAGAGGAGAGAACAGGAGAGAAAGATTATGTTAAGGCAATTATCTAATGTAATTTACAAAGCCTAGTTGACAGTATTTACTGTCAACTGTAATATACAGTTTCCTTCATCATTATATTAACTACTATATTAATATATTTTATTCGAGCAAACTGCGCTTGTATATCTTTATCACTATCAGTATAAAATTATTTTGAAGTATTGATTTTAACTCGCTTCCATTTGATGATGTATATATTTTAAGTGCAATTATCCTGTAGTTTTATTTCAGGGGGTTCTCCTTGTTAGATTTTGGTGTTCTGTCATCATGAGTTATATCGTGTAGCTTGACACAATTTTTTATATTCTGAATCAGTGTGTTTGGCCTGGGAATTAAATGTTTCTTAAATTTAAGAAAATTCACAAGTAAAAGAGCCTCAACCAAAGTATCTTTAGGAATTTTAAAAAATATTTTTTCCCAATTTCTTCCATGAGATTATCAGGTTATATTCTCGAGTCTATTCAGACTTTTTCAGTTTTATCCTTTAGTCTAGTCTTTATTTTTGAGTAATATCTGTTTTCCCCAAAAACAGACCACTTCATTTATAATATCAAATGTGTTTTTAGAGAGTTGTTCTTTATTACCTAATATTTTTGTGGGTTGTTCTCTATCAATTTTAACAACATACTCTTAGTCCCAATTTTAGCTTATTTGATTATGAGAAGTTTGAATTATTTTAAGCACTGATATAACTATTAATGTTCCATAAGTACTAGAAATACATACTAAAAGAGGCTTAGAAACAAGGTATTGTCGTAAGAGGTGGAAGGTCAATGGTCACATCAAAGATACAGCCTGCTTTAAGAACCTCTTTCCATCTCTTCCGTTTGCCATCATTATTCACTTGTTTGCCTTCTCAAAATCAAAAGAAGGCTGCTTTTTCTTTGAAAATAATTTCTGAAGAAAGGGGATGTAGATAAAGTAAAAGTACTGTATCTCATTGGTCAGCTTGTGGCTTGCCTATTCATACCCATTATATAGTTTTAAAATTTTATTTTGAGAAAAAAATCTGAAATTTATAAAGTCGCAAACCACTACAAGTAATTTTTCTTAAGAGTAAATTTCTAACCTAATTTTACATAACTTTCTAGTAGAGTATATTTTCTACAAATAAGTTATCCTCCTATGAAATCCAGTATAACAAACAACAGCATGAAGTTAATACTGAACTATTAATAACATCTAATCCTCGGGTCTCATTCAGATTTCACCAGTTATCTTGCTTTTTCTTGTTTTTATAACTGAAGAGGTGGTCTCTTGCTGATATGTGAATGGATTCAGTTGCTGCTAGTTTGCTTAAAATTCTTATATTAAATTAGATAGGCCTATAATTTTCTTGTCTTCTGAAAGTCTGTGGTTTTTATATTATTGTAATGCTTATAAAGTGTATTTAAGGTATTTTCTGCTAGAAGTTATATAGCATTGGTATAAGTTATTATGAAAGTATTTTGAAAAACAAACTGGTTTAGGTTTATGGTTTCTTGGTGGGTAAATATTTCTATTCAAGTCTTAAAGTTTCTAATTTATGAAGTCTAAATATCAGTTAAATTTTCTCATTTATATATCTATTGGTTTTTATTGGTTACATTGTTTTAGATATTTTTTCATTTTATATGCATTTTCAAATTTGCTTTAAATTGTTCATACACTTTGCTTAATATATTTGTTTGCAGTGTCTTTGCTGATACCCTTGGCATCTGACATTTTTCTTGTTCAATCTTTACAAAATTATTTATTATATCAGTCTTTTAAAGAACTTCCTTTTTGATCTTTTCTCTAGCACTTTGCTCTATTTTGAATTAATTTATGTTTCTGTTATATATTTTCCTATCTCTATTTTTCTGAGTTACTGTCCCTCTCTCAATAAATAGCAACTGTCCTCTGTCAAATGTTCAAACTCAAGACTTGAAATCATTTTTTTTATTCTCTCAAAACTCACATCTAATCCAGCAGAAATCCTGTCAGCTTTGTGTTCAAAATATTATAGATGGGATAACTTTACTTCTATGAATGATGGGATTTTGAAAGTCAGTCCTCCATTGAGAATAACTAAAAACAACCCTGATAAATGACCAAAGATATAAATATTTAAAAGCATCAGTGACTTGAACCCTGTTTTGTTGGAAATAATAAAACTACATCTCTTCTTTGGTTTAGATTTGTAGGAATCTTTTTCCATCCCTTCACTTTCAGCCTATGTATATTCTTAAAGTTACAGTGAGTCTCTTGTAAGCAGGATATACTTAGGTCTTTTTTTTTTTCTAATCCACTTAGCCTCTCTAAGATCCATTTATGTTTAAAGTAATTATTGATATGTAAGGACTTACTAATGTCATTTTGCTAATTGTTTTCTGACTCATTTGTATTTCCCTTATTCCTTTCTTTGACCCAGTATTTTCCATTGTGATTTGATGATCTGCAGTGGTGTGTTTCAATTTCTTTCTCTATGTTTATTTACTTTGTGTGTGTGTATCTACTATAGGTTTTTACTTTGTGTTTACCAAGAGGTTTACAACACCTTGCAGTTATACCAGTCTATTTTACGCTATAAATAACTTAACTTCAATTGCATGCAAAAACTTGACATTTTTGCTTCTTCTTCCACCTTCAAAGGTTATGGTTTTAATATCGCAATATATATCTTTTTTGTGTGTTTATTAATAAAATATTAATGTTATTTTTAGCACTCTTATAAACTTTATATTGAAATTAAAAATGATTTATAAACCAACTTTACAGTGTTAGAGTATTCTGAATTGACCTATATATTTACCTTTGCCAGGATATTTTACACTTTTACATGTTTTAATGTTAGTAATTAGGCTATCTACATATTCAATGAATTTCCATCAAAATTCCAATCACATTTTTCACATAAATAGAAAAAGCAATCCTAAATTCATATAGAACCACAAACAACCTCGAATAGCCAAAGCAAAATTAGATAAGATGTACAAAGCTGGAGACTTCATACTACCTGGTTTTAAAGTATATTATAAGGCTAGTAATCAAAACAGTATAGTACTGGCATAAATACAGACACACAGACCAATGAAACATAACAGAAATCTCAGAACAGAATAAATTCACACAGTTGTGGTCAACTAATCTTCAACAAGGCACCAAGAATACAAAATAAGCAAACAATGGTCTGTTTTAAAAATGGTGGTGGAAAAACTATATTCACGTGCAAAATAATGAAATCGTACCTTTAAAGGATACAAAAAAATTAGAAAAAAGGAGACTGTAAAAAAACAAACAAAAAAAAACTAGACAAAAACAGGAGAAAAGCTTCTTAACATTGGTATTGGTAATATTTTTAAAAATATAACACCAAAAGCACAGGCAACAAAAACAAAAATCAAGTGGAATTATATCAAACTAAAAAGTTTCCTTTTTTTTTTTTTTTTTTTTTTCTTTTTTGAGATGGAGTCTGACTCTGTCACCCAGGCTAAAGAGCAGTGGCGCAATCTCAGTTCACTGCAACTTCCACCTTCCAGGGTCAAGTAATTCTCATATCTCAGCCTCCCGAGTAGCTGGGATTACAGATGCATGCCACGATGGCTGGCTAATTTTTGTATTTTTAGTACAGACAGGGTTTCACCATGTTGGCCAGGTTGGCCTTGAACTCCTGGCCTCAGGTGATCCACCCGCCTCAGCCTTCCAAAGTGCTGGGATTACAGGCATGAACCACCACATCTGGCCCAAACTAAAATGTTGCTACAAAGTAAAGGAAATGATCAACTAAATGAAAAAGCAACCTATGGAATGGGAAAAATATTTGCAAACTATATATCTGGTAGGGAAATAGTGCCCAAAATATATAGTAAATTTATACAAATTAATAGTAAAAAAGCAAGTAACCAAATTTTAAAAATACACAAAATACCCGATTAGACATTTTTTCCAAAGAAGACACACAGATGGCCAAGAGGTACAAGAAAATGTGCTCAACATCACTAATCATCAGGGAAATGCAAATCAAAACCACAATGACATATTGCCTTACACCTGTTAGGATGGGTGTTATCAAAAAGTCAAATGATAACAAGTGTTGGCAATGGTGTGAAATAAAGGGAAGAGTTGTACACTGTTGGTAGGAATGTAAATTGGTACAACCGTAATGGAAAACATTATGGAGGTTCCTCAAAAAACTGAAAATAAAACTGGCATATGATCCACCAATTCCACTTCTGGGTATATATCCAAAAGAAATGGAAATTAGTAGCTTGAAGACATAGCTGCACTCCCATGTTCATTGCAGCATTATTCATAATGGCCAATATATGAAAACAACCTAAGTGTTGCTCTGTAGTTGACTGTATAAAGAATATGTGGTGCATATATACAATGAAATATTACTTGCCATAAGAGAAAAGGAAATTCTGTTGTTTGGGACAATATGGTGAACCTAAAGGACATTATGCTAAATGAAATAGGCCAGACACAGAAAGATAAGCACTGCATGATCTCACTTGATATGGAATAGAAAGAAGTTAACTCACAGAAACAGAGAGTAAAATGGTGGTCTTCAATGGCTAGAAATTAAGGGAAATGAAGGAATTTTGTTCCAAGGGTACTAATTTTAGTTATAAGATGAATGAGTTCTGGAGATTTGATAGACAGCATAATGATTATAGTTAATAACAATGCACTGTAAACTTGAAATTTACTAAGAGAATAGATCTTAAGTGTTCTCACCACACACACAAAAGGTAACTATATGAGGTAATGAGCTTAAGTGTGGTCGTCACTTCACAATGTATACACGTATCAAAACATCACATGATACATCTTAAATATAAACAGTTTTTACTTGTCGATATATATTTATTTGATAGGGAAAAATAAAAATAAAAAGATTCAGTGAACTGTGGAAGCAATGAGGACTATAGAGAAAGGAAATAAGTTTTTAGTTGTGAGCTGGGAATGTGCATCACCTTGGGGTCATTCTAAACCCGAGTGCAGTTCTGGAATCTGAAATAGGACAAACCTACTGACAGAGAGGATCCTTATGAAAGACAGAGAAACAAGAGGAATTTTTGATGGTCCCACAATGAAGAGTCCCAAAATTGGAGCAGTGGAGAATCATTCACAGAGACAATTTATCCTTCCATATTTTTTGTTAAATTTTGAAGCTGTGATAGATAGGAGGTAAAAACAACTAGCCAAAGCTTCAGAAAAGTAGAGCTGAATTTCTTGCAGTCTCACAGGCTTAAGGAACAAAAGACCCATTTAAAGAAGAATCAATCCATGGGAAAAACAGGGAGGAGAGTAAAGTTCTCCAAGGAGGGGTGAAGCAGCTGAAGATTTCTTACCATTTTTCCATGAGGATAGTTGCCAATCTGGACCTTAATAGAGGCTGAGAATCAGGGTCAGGACTTGCTAGATGGCTATTTACCAGGAACAAGAATTTATAAGAATTTGGATTCCCTGTATAAGATTAGGATGACAAACTACAATTAGGTTATTTTGCCCTGACTTTCGAATTCATGGAGTTGCAATAATAAAATATATATTCATTTGTGCCTAGCTTCTTTTGTGCAACCTAGTGTTTTAGAGATTTATTACGTTATTTACTGTATCAGCAGTTTGTTCTTTTTAATATCATTGTGCCGTGTTACTTTGTATGAATATACCACAATTTGTTTATCTATTATGCTGTTGGACATTTGCATTGTATCTAGGTGTTAGCTATTATGAATTAAGCTCTATTAGGGTATTGTACATGTGCTTTGTGTTTATATGCACAGATTTATCTGAGTATGCACTGAGATGAATTACTGTGTGACACAGTAGTCTATGTTTTATTTCAGTAGATAATGTCAAAGAGTTTTCTAAAATGATTGTAAAAATATTCCCTCCCACCAGCAAAATTCTCCACATTTTCACTGACACTTAGTATTCATTATTTTTTACTTAAGCATTCTGGCGAATGTGTAATTATAATCTTAGTTTGAATTTAATTTTCATTTTCCTGATGAGTAATGAGAGTAATGTAGTTGAGTTCCTTTTCATATACCTTTGGTTTGAATATGCTACTTTGTGAATTGCCGGATCATCTCTGCTATTTTAAAATTTGGATTGTTTGCCTTTTCCTGATTGTTTTGTAGGAGTGTATTATGCGTTCTGGATATAAGCCTTTTACCAGATTCTTGTATTGTAAATATTTTTTCCAGTCTTTGGCTTGCTTATTCAATTCTTAATCATGATTTTGAGAAACAGAAGTTTTTAATTTTAATGTAATTCGGTTGATTTTTATATTTGTTGTCATTGCTTTTCCTGTTTAAGAAATCTTTGCCTAAACCTAAGTCAGGAATATATTCTGGTTTTTTTTTTCCACACAAGTTTGACTGCTTTAATTTTAGATTTAGATCTAAGATCAAATTCACATTTATATTTAAGAATGGTATGAAGTAAATCTCAAGGTTCATAATTTTTCCATATAGAAAACCGGACATTCTAGTGTCACTTATAGAAAATTCTATCCTCTTTTGCACTAATTAGGTGACTATATTGGAGTGACTGTAAATATGTGGGTATATTTCTAGGTTTTCTTTTCTGTCCATTGGTCTATTTGTCTAACATTGCCCAATTAACTCCTCAATTGATGTAACTTTATCCTGTCTTGAAATTGGGAATATAAGACCTCTAATGTTGTTTTTGTTATTTAAGATTATCTTAGCTTTTTTGGGAAGTTTTGTTTCTGTGTAAGTTTTATGATCAGCTCATCAATCTACACCAAAAAAATTGCTGACATGTTGATTGCAACTATATTAAATTTATAGATCAATATTTAGTAATTTGGCATCTTAATATTGAACTTTCATAAGCTTTCTAATGGTTTAATTATTCTTTAGTTTCTCCAAATAACGTTTCAAAATTTTTAGAAAAGTCTTGTATGTCTTTTACTGCATCATTGCTATGTGAATTTTTATGAAATTATTAGTCATATTTTAAATTTTTATTTATAATTGTTTATTATTGGTATATACAAACACAAATAAATGTTCTGTATTAGCCTTGGATCCAACCAACTTCCTTAATCCATTTTTGAATTATAATGGTTTATAGATTATCTTGAATTTTCTACATACAATTATATTATATCATCTTAGAATAAAAATTTACTCTTTCTTTCTGTATTATCACAATAATCCTTTATAGAAAGTTGACTTTAAAACTCACTGTTCTAATAATAAATTATTCAGATTGTGAATTTGAAATCAGAGCCTTAGGTTTGGTGGGATTTTTGTTTGGTTTATATTTTGTTTGTTTGTTTGGTTTTGTCTTCCTGAGATACATTTTATGTCTACAGTTGGCTGGCTATTTGCAGTGAAGCTCCATACGTCCCACATTCATTCTTCAGAACAACTTGGGCAAGTTCTCATGGTGAAAGTAGAGGTGCAAAGGTAAACAAGTCCAATTATGTAAGTATCTGCGAAGTCTCTGTGTCCTGTTCACTAATAACACATGGTCAAAGCTTATTGCATAGTGAATCACAACATTAAGGGCTGAGTAAAATTTCCTGCCCAGACTTGGACAGTACTTGAAAGTTATATACGAAAAGAACAGATATAAAGAGGGGGAAAGAATTTGGGCTGAAATTCAGTCTATCACACTTTTCAAACCTAATAGCTCATATTTCTTTTTGTTTGATGAGTTAGTTCATCAGTACAATGCTGATAGAAAGATTGATAGTAAACATTTATGTTTTGTTTCTATATGTAATATGAGGGATCTGGAGAACATTTTTGATGAATATAAAATTCTAAGTTTACAGTTTTCTTCTTTTATCTCTTCAAGCATTTTTTCCTACTGTCTAATGAATAATCTGTATTAATTTTAGTTTCATTCCTGTCTTCATAAGTGTACCTATTCTCTGTTTTTCAAAATAAACTCTTAATTTTAGAGCCATTTTAGATTTACAGAAAAATTATGAAGAGAGTACGGAGTTGCCATTACCCCCATAAATGCAGGTTTTCCTATTATAACATTTTACATTAGTGTGGTATATTTGTTACAATTCATTAAGCAATATTTATACATTACTATTAAATATGTGCATATTCTATTCCGATTTTGTTCATAATGTTCTTTTTTGTTCCAGGATTTCATCTGAATACCAAATTACTTTTGGTCATCATGTCTTCTTAAGCTCCTCTTGGCTGTGACACTCTCAGACAAGAATTTTGATAATCTTGTTTTTATAACTTTAACAGCTTTCTAGAGTAGAGTCAGATATTTTCAAGGATGTCCCGCAATGAGAGTTGTGTGATGCTTTCCCATAATTAGACTGGGATGATGGGGATACATGGAGGGAAGGCACAGAAGTAAGGCATGGAGGTAAAGCATTGTCGAAAAACTATTTTATCACAGTATGCCAAGTGTACATAACATTGTAGATGTAAACTGTGATTAGCTGGCTGAGGTAGCAATTGTCGGATTTCTTTACTGTTAAGTTATTCTTTTTTCTCCCTTTTCGTACAGCACCATTTGGAAGCAAGTCACTATGCATAATTCACAATTGAGTAATAAAGATTTATGCTTCACCTCTTTGAAGGTAGAGTATCTACATATATCATTTAACATTCTTCTCTATTTCTCAGTCATTTATTCATATCAATACGGATTCATGGATAATAACATGGTAGTTTATACTTTGGCTTATAATACAATACCACTTTTTATTTTATTGTTCAGATGGTTCCAGCTTTGGACAATGGGAGCTCTTTCAGGTGACTCTTAGTCTCTTTGACATAATACGTCATTGTGTTTAGTATGTTTGTTTCACTTTTTAAACTTTTCTTCATTTTCAAACACTATAAGATGCTAAAAACTCATCTTGCATATTAACTGTCCAAATCTTAGAATTAGGTATTTCTCTAAGAAGCCCTGATTCCTTTTGTTGGTAGTGTGAGTCTTCCAACTTTGTTCTTCTCCATTATTAGGTTGACTATTTATTTTAGGTCTTGTATTTTCTCATATAAACTTTAGAACAAACTTTCTACTTTTTCTATTAAAGCCTTTAATATATTAATTATAGTTAATTTTAATTCCCACTCTGATAATTCCATTATCAACTTTATATACTGCATCTGGTTTTGATACTTTTTTTCTCTTCAGAATCTGTTCTTGCCTTTTGCCATGTTTAAAGTCAGACATGATATATCAGGTAATAAAAACTGAAGTACACGTTTAGTGTAAAGTTTTTGTTAATCTGGGTGCTTTAAACTGTATTTAATGTTTGATGGGTTATGCTTAATGTGTATGTGTCTGCAGGTGTCAGAGGTTTCAGATTCCTCCAGTGTCCTTATTTTTGTCTCACTGGTTGACCTGGGCTTCCTTCAGTATTCCTCCTCAAAGAATCTTTGTCTCACAATTCTTTTAGCTGAAATACAATGTTATTGTTTTAGAGCCCTGCTTTTTGGTGGTAAGTTGTGAAGGAGAGGAAGCATTCTAAAATATTAATATTAAATTTTGCTATTTTATTGAGCCAGTGCTCCTGGGCTCTGACCTTCACAAGTGTTTCTTAGATTCCTTCTTTCACTGTGCATGAAACAGGAGGGCTAAAGAGGGTTGGAGTGAGAGTAAGCCCATTCCTCCAAGTAGGATAAAGCTATGGCAAAGCTTTATCTTGTGGACAGTAGGCATTTGTAATAGAAGAATGCTGTTAGCTTATTTCTTTTCCCTTCTTCTGCTAGAGCCACAGAAGGATCTTTTTCAGATCTTCACTGTGAGGTCCTGGTAGGGTTCCCGGAGGTAAAACACACAATGTTCCACCTGCCCTTCCACACCCCCTGCCCATTGCAGCCTCAGCAGTTTCTCACTCTTCAACTCATCTGCAATCAGTCATCAACATTTCATCAAAATGATCAATTAAGTGTATTTATCAATTTGTGGCTCCAGTGGCTTTCACTCCAGGTAAGATTTGCATTGTGACTCTTGATTCACCTGTCTCTCTACAGTTTGTGGTGATAAATTATCCTGCAAACTTGCTTCTCTAATGAGTCCGAGAAAACTCATTGATTTTCAGTTCATTCAGGTTTTTCTTTGGTGTAGGTATGAGAGTCACAACTTGCAAACTTCATGTAGGAGCTGAAGTCAGAAGTCTTTATTGCTCTAAAGATTTTGTAGCACTGTTTTCTAGCAATTTGATTATGGCACGACTTAATGTGGTTTTCACTGTGTTTATCCTCCTTGGAGTTTAGTAAAATTATTGAATAAGTAAGGTTGGAGTTTTATTTAAACTTGGAAACCATAGATGTTATTTTCTTCAAAAATTTTATGCTTCTCTTCCCTTTTTCTTGTATTCTAAAGACCCATATGTTAGACCACCTGATATTACACACACTTGAAGCTCCGTACAATTTTTTCAGTCTTTTTTTCTTATATTTTCAGTATCTATTCAAATGTTAAATGTATCCAGTAAATTTTTTATTTTGCTTTTTTTTTCCACTCTAGAAGTTCTACTTTGTCCTTTTAAAATAATTTTTATTTTCCTTTATTATTTTCTTGTATAATTTTACAGTTTGAGCACATTAAACATATAATATTTGTTTTAAAGTCTGTCTGTGATAATTTCATTGTTTGATTTTCTACTGGATAAGGCTCACATATTTCTGCTTCTTTTCATCATTATACCTATTTTACGGGAATCGCAATATTTTGAATGTATGTTGCTGTGTGTTAGGTCTGTTGTCTTCCTTTAAAATGTTGGATTTTGTACAGGCATGCAGCTGTTACTTGTGGATCAATTTGATTACTTCCAGGCTTATTTTAAAGCCTTTTCGAAGAGCTCATTTGGAATAGTTCTTACTCTGGGGATGGGTAATCCCTATTACCATACCATAGTTCTTTTCTGGTTTCTACTGAATGTATTGAGTGATCAGCAAATGTTCACTCTGGCTTTCCAGAGCTCAGATGGCTCACAGCACTATGCAAGCTCAGAAGTTTTTAGCTTTCTGCTTACTAAGGGTCATTTTATTACTCTTAAAGTTCCACCTCATCAATGCATAGATTAGTATTCAAGGGGATCCCTATACAGATTTCTAGGGCTTGTTTCCTTAGTAATTCCCTCTTCTCTACAGCATCTCCCCAGTTTTTAGTCATTTCACGCTCCCTCAAATCTGATCCCTGTTTTCTCAACTCAACAAATCCACTGTGCTCTATCTGTCGTCCATTTAATATAATGGTTAAGCATGGTTAAGAATTTGCCTCCAGATATAAAGCTAGTGGGATCCTGGGGCTCACCCTGCTTGTGTGGCTTCTCTCAGTGACTACAGTCTTCTGCTGCTTGCTGTCCAAATTCTAAAAAAAAAAAAATTTGTCCTATATTTGTTCAGCTTTTTAATTGTTTTGGTGGGAAGGTAAATTCAACCATTTTACTTCATAATGCCCACAAACTAATTTTTACTTTATGTGCTGCTGAAGTGAACACTCTAGAAGCTAATTTTAAAATCAAGCTTAAGTAAAAATAAAGTAATTGTTGACCATCAGCTAAATATTTCTTCACTATATGAGGTTCTATCTTAAAGGCGATTTTCTCCCTAAGGTAAGAAATGAGATTATGAAGAAAAGTGAGTGGTTGTAATCTCTTTTCTTTTTCCTTTTTAAATATGGTCTCTCAAATTTAAACAGTATCTCTTCACTTTGATATGAAAAATAAGGACATTAGATCCTTTACCTCATGCCCTTATTTATTCCATTTTATATGTTTTATAACATTAACTTTGATTATGTAGCCACAACTTAAGAAATTATCTTGTATCTGTTCTCTATTTAAATGGAATCACATGTCATCTACAATAATTTTATCATGGCTTTCCGTTCCACTATTATTTTGACTTCTTATTTACCTTTTATTTAGCTCAAATTTGTCAGTCGTAGGGTTTTGTTTTGTTTTGTTGTTTATAAGAAGGATTCATGCTGTATTACTCATTATTCATTGTTTTATATATATGTATATAAAACATTGATGGTTTCTATGGTGATGCCAATCTTATTTATCTCTTGGTTAATTTCTTTTTAACAGCAGCTTAACTAAACCTCTTGATGTTGTGTGTCTGATTTTACTTTTTTTTTTTGGAATACTGTACTTTTGATTTACAGATATAGTTCTTCACTGTAGGAGAACTTATCATTAGTATTTAAATGTATCTGTGATTTCATTTGATGACTTTTCTACTTTAAACATAACTGTTTTCATTAGGCTTATCTAATTCTGGATTTATCAGGCTCTCTCTGAATGGCCTAATTGATTTGCCTTCTTTATCTACATTGGTTAGAGTTACTCCAATCTTTTTCTCTATGATGAGTTCCCAATTTCAGAAGTAACTAAAGTTTTGGCTGTGTTTATTGGTCAGTTTGAGATTATTGTTCTTTAGTGATTTTCTATGTTTTTGCAAGTCTGTAATCTCAATTAAATATACCTTTCAATCCTATGCTTAAAGTCTAAGCTTACTAAATTAGTCATACCAAATTGTTCTACATTTTAAAGTGATTGGGTATAACCCTTGATTCGTGAACATTTTCTTCAGTGCTGTGCACTTTGTCTACCTTTTGCATACTATGCTCTCTTGTTCTTTTTTGATACTTACGAAGCAGAATTACCACACCATTTTTTTTTCTTATATTGCTCACTTTTGGGCAGTAGTTTTCACATTCTCTCTTCTCTGAGGCAGTATTGTTGAATTTCTACCTTTGTTCACACTTTTTTTTACATCTCTCAAGAGAGATATAAAAACATTTCCTTGAAATAAACATTAAATTTTAGGTTGTTATTTTGTGCAATATTCCCCCTTCTATAGCCTAATGGTGGTGGACTGTGGAAAGACTTTACCGAGAAAACATGAGTTGAAATGTAAGCATTTATTTTTAGAACATCTTAAATCCATTCTAATTGTTTTTGTTTGTTTTGTTTATTAATGTCCTGTACCAGGATTTAGTTCATCTAGTCTGGGGGGAAAATCCCATAACTGTGAGAGAACATTTTCAAGTCATCAGTTATTTCTGTAGCTTTGTGTGTTAAGTCTAAGACTACAGTTTTGTCAAGGAAACATAGTCTCATGGTTTACTTCTCCCCCTTCTCTAACTCTCTCCATCTTTCAGAACTATTCCTTTATATAATTATGTTAAACATATAAAAAGACTGGTTTTCTGAAAATGGCACTTGATTGTGAAACAAGAGTTCTAATTTGAAAACCTGCTTTTGACACTAACTATGTGACCTGCAGCAAATTTCATTCTCGTCTGGAAAATTTTTGCACAGGAAGGTGGTGAGAGTAAAGTGATTTGAACAATATGCTTTCCACAGTTTAATTTAGCTGTACTATTCCATAACTGTGAATTTCTGGACCTCCTGAGCAATGGCTAAATATAAAGTTGGCTCTATAAAAATTTATGTGGGTAAAAAATTTGCAAAGAAGTAAATATAATATTCATATGTATTATCTGCACGTATAGGTGTCTGAGTACGTTCAGATACCCTGTAGCAGCCTTAAATATTGGAGTTTTTATTCATATAGATATAGAGACAAAATTAAGTGGGAAACTAAGGAATTATCTGATAATTTAGTCTCGCTAATAGTTTTACCTTAAATGTAAGCAAATGGGCTTTGGAGAATATTACTATGTAAAAAAACCACTTGAGTTTCCATGTTTACACAAAGTTGATGACTACAAATAAGCTAATAGACAATGTTTGGTTAGGATAAGGAGCAAGCCAAACTACTTCATAGTCAGATAATTTTTGCCTTGATTGACATCTGTATACCTCTTTCTCGGCATTTTGCTTCAGGTTTTAAAATGGATTTCTCTTTTTACTAGCCTACTGCTTTAGAGTGATGGACACTATGTTGTAAATGAATCCTTTGTGTGGGTTCTTTTCCGTTACCTTGAAAAAAGCTGCACTTTACTTTGCATTTAGGAATAATAAAAAGAGGGATTTGGGAACTTGCTTTTATCATTTGGTAGTGGCATCATACAATATTCCCAGTCTGATCATGCATGAGTGACTTAAGTGGAAGATTTATTATGGGGAATATTTTCCTTACTTAAAACACTCTATTCTTACAGCAAAAGAGTAAGATATGGTTCTATTTATAAACAACTGAAGCATAATATCTGCAATACATCATGTAAAGGTATAATCACTGTCAAAGTGCCAAGGTACCATCACAGAAAGTGACTGCTGTAATTGACAGAGATGGTGATCAGGCTCCAGAACCATTTGCCGATTGCATATTCATGATTCCACTTTGTAATATGCTACAGTTCCTCTGTGAGTTATTCTAAATGGATGTTTAAACATCACTAGACTGACACTATGTATTTTGAAATTTGCAAGTCTAATCTTTAACACCTTTCTTTCTGCTTTGTCTCAGAATGTCTAACTCATGAAATTGGAACTTAGCTAAGGGCCTGAATAGGAGGTTTGTATGTATCTGCCATTGTCACAGTACAGTCAGATAAATTCAGCTCTTTTTTTTGAATTCAGTCCTTAAATTCTTTTTGCAACCTTAAAGTAAACATTGGCAGTCAGTTAAAACTAACTTCTAAATGCAATGGTTCTCTTATCAGCCCCTTTACATGGCAAATTTTATTTTCTTTTATTTTTGAGACAGAGTCTCGCTCTGTTGCCCAGGCTGCAGTGCAGAGGCACAATCTCGACTCACTGCAATCTCCCCCTCCTAGGTTCAAGCTACATGGCAAATTTTTTAGTCTCTCACTGAAAGATGCTTATATAGCTGTGAGTAATAATTTTCTTAAATATCATGTACCTCGTAGAATCGTCTCTAGTGTTTTAAACCTATGTGCCATGCGGTGTTTCCCCTCATTTTGACAAATTGATTTTGGAATGTATTGAGAAGATCTATAAATTATCCTCAAATAAATAGAATTTTTACTTCAAAACTTAAACATATCAGCTCTTCCATGGGAATAAAATGCAAATAGTAGACAGAATAAAATATAATATGTCCCAATACTGAACTTTAGGTTTAATTTATTTTCTTCACTATGGTGAGAAAACAGACTGCATTTATAAAGAAGTTCGTAAATAATACAAAAAACCTCTTTAGTACGCTGTAGTAGAGGCAAAGAGGAGATGTGGAAAGCCAACAATGCATTTCATGGCATTCAAAGGAAATGGGAATTAAGTTTTGTGTTTTTTCTAAATTAGTGTATATTCAAAAGTTCATTCATGTTACCAGTTTAATGTAATACATTGCAGTTCAGGTTGGTTAATAAGTTTCAAAAGTAATATAAATTAAAATAAACACATACTTCTATTAGTTTCAAATTTTGATGTAGTATTTCACAAGTGCTTTAAATCTCTAAGAATGCACATAAAAATACATTCGTTGTTTAAATATATATTTTATTAAAATATGATGTAACTATATAAAAGTATAAAGTATAAAATGATATATACAAAAGAGTATAAATCAAGAAGGCACAGCTCAGTGAATCTTCATAAAGTGCATAAAACCAATAAAACCATAACACTATGTATTTTTTAATTATTTTATAAAATAAGTTATCTGACTCAAGAAACTAAGGATAAAGGAATATTCTAAGTAGTCTGTTTTTCCAAATTCCTTTCACTTAGCATGACAGTCAAGAAATCAGGTTGAAATCTTCTCCAGGCTAATTTTAGAGTAAAAGGATGATACTTCTCTAGGTCATTTGTCTATGAGAGACCTGGACTTAAACCAAGCCAATAGGCTCTTCTGTCTGGCAGTCTGGCAAAGCTATGTTGATAGAAGCAATTACGGGTGAGTCATGTTAACCTTAATGAAACTCGAGGGATAATCCTGAAACCCAAATTATAGTTTAATTTCTACAATTACAATTAATCTCCCCAATTAGGTGGACATCTTAATGTTCATATTTTCCTCCATAGCCGTATGCAGATGCTGCTTTCTCGTCTTTATCTTTATATGCCATATGCACCTGAAAACTTCTATAATTATTTCAAAAGCACTGAACTCCGTCTTTTGCTGGAAAGACTATTTCCAAATTATTTGAATCAGAAGAAAACATTTGGAAAAATTCGTTTATGAAAGCAAGTTGATACCATCGGGAGGAAACTTCTCTTTCATTTCCTTTCTAGGACCTATTGCTATTTTTTGTTCATTTACTCATCCAAGAAACTTTTATTACATAGCCTTTATTTGCCTAGCATCATATCAGGTATGAATAAAATTTTAATAATGGCAGAGTATTTGATCTTATGGAGCTTGTAGCCTCTGTAAAGGTGTTGTGAAGGTTTCCGTTCATCCATTTACTCAACAAATAATCACTGAGTTTCTGTTATGTGCCAGGCAAATTACAGGCATTTTGAATAAGACATTGAACAAAACAGACAAAATTCTTTTTTTAGAGCTTAGATTACAACAAAGGAGACTGATTATAAGCAAAGTATACAAATAAGCATGCAATGTGATACGCTGATTATATTTTTGGTTTTAATTAATTATTTCACTAGATCTAAGCCTCTTTTAGTGTGACATTGCACAACAGTGGAATCTGAACTAGTTTTTAAAGCTTGTTTTGGAAAATAGAATGTGATGAAAGTGACAGTGTGGTGGTTCCAAAGTAGGCCTCAAGAAGTCTTGTAGAGACTGGGAAGGATAGTGGGGAGGGAGGGAAAAGTCAAGATTGTTGGTGGGTACAAAAATTTACTTACTATAAAACCTCAGTAATCAAGACAGTGTTGTATTGGCAAAATAATAGACAAATAAATTAATGGAACAGAATACAGAGCCTAGAAATAAACCCACATATGTACAGATAATTATTCTTTGACAAAGGAACAAAGGCAATGCATTGGAGAAAAGATAGTGTTTTCAAAAATGGTGCCACGGGACATTCACATGCAAAAAAAAAACAATGAATCTAGACACAGACATTATACCTTTCATGAAAATTAACTCAATTTATCACAGAATTGAAATTAAAACACAAAACTATAAATCTCCTATAAATTAATATAGGAGAAAATCTATATGACCTTGGGTTATGAGATGACTCTTTAGATGTAACACCAAAGGCACAATCCATGAAAGAATTGATAAACTTGATTTCAGTAAAATTAAAAATCTTTGCTCTGTGAAAGATACTGTCAAGAGAATGAAAAGATAATGCACAGACTGGGAGAAAAGATTTGCAAAAGACATATCTGATAAAGGACTGATAAGATATACAAAAAGCTCTGAAACTCAACAATAAGAACATTTTTAAAATGGGCCAATGACAGATACTTCGCTAAAGAAGATATACAGATGGCAAATAAGCATATAAAAGATGCTCCACATTATGTGTAAGTAAGGAAATGCAAATTATAACAACTGTGAGATGCCTCCACAGACCTATTAAAATGGCCAAAATCCAGAACACTGACAACACCAACTGCTGGCAATGATGTGGAGCAACAAGAACTCTCAATAGTTGGTGAGAATGCAAAATGGTGAGCTACTTTGAAAGCTAGTTTAGCAGTTTCTTCCAAAACTAAACATACTCTTATCATACGATCTAACAATCACACTGCTTGATATTTACCCAAAGAAACTGAAAACTTATGTCCACACAAAAGCTTGCACACAGATGTTTATAGCAGCTTTATTTATAATTGCCAAAACCTAGAAGCAACCCAGATGTCCTTCAGTAGATAAAAAGATAAATAAACTGTGTTACATCCAGACAATAGAATATTATTCAGAGCTAAAAAGAAATGAGCTGTCAAACCATGAAAAGACATAAAGGGAATGAAAATACATATTACTAAGTGAAAGAAGCCAATTTGAAAAGCTGCACACTGTATGATTTCAACTGTATGACATTCTGGAAAAGGCAAAACTATGGAGACATTAAAAAGATCAGTGGCGTCAAGTAGTTGGGGCAGGGAAGGATGAATAGGCAGAGCACACAGGATTTTTAAGTCAGTGAAAATTCTCAGAATGATATAATAGTGGACACGTTATTAATACATTTGTTGAAACCCATAGAATGCATAGCATTTTCTCCACAGAGGTGAGACTTTGACTATATTTTTAAAAATAATTACATATTCTTCATGCAAATATGCATTTGAACCGTGCTGAGGGAAAGCATTTCAAACTCACCTTGGAATACAAATGTAGAACATTCAAAGGGTTACAAATTGTTCTGGATGTTTGAAGTATGCAATTAGGAGGATAGATGGAGATTGGAGGAAATAACAGAACTTAGCCTCAGAGTACAGGTTAGCGAACATCCAAAATCTGAAATGCTCCAAAATCTGAAGCTTCTCTTTTGTTTTACTTGTATTTGAGTTTCAGGGGTACATGTGCAGCTTTGTTATATAGGTAAACTTGTATCATGGGGATTTGATGGACAGATTATTTTGTCACCCAGATACTAAGCCTGGTACCCAGTAGTTACTTTTCCTAATCCTTTCTCTCCTCCCATCCTCCCACTTCTGGTAGGCCCAA
This sequence comes from Theropithecus gelada, assembly GCF_003255815.1. Lineage (NCBI taxonomy): Eukaryota > Metazoa > Chordata > Mammalia > Primates > Cercopithecidae > Theropithecus > Theropithecus gelada. The sequence goes on along the minus strand of NC_037683.1, from coordinate 59,092,864 downwards.
AATGTGTGGTGTTCTCTCTGTGTCCATTTAGCTCCCCCTTATAAATGAGAACTTGTGGTATTTGGTTTTCTATTCCTGTGTTAGTTTGCTAAGGATAATGGCCTCCAGCTTCATCCATGTTCTTGCAAAGGACATGATCTCATTATTTTTATGACTGCATAGTATACCATGACATATATGTGCCACATTTTCTTTAGTCTTCCATTGATGGGCATTTAGGTTGATCCCATGTCTTTACTATTGTGAATAGTGCTGCAGTGAGCATACACATGTCTTTATGATAGAATGATTTATATTCCTTTGGGTATATACCCAGTAATGGGATTGCTGTGTTGAATGGTAGTTCTGTTTTTAACTTTTCAAGGAATTGCCACACTGCTTTTCACAATGCTTGAACTAATTTACACTCCCACCAACAGTGTATAAGAATTCCCTTTTCTCTGCAACCTTGCCAGTATCTGTAATTTCTTGACTTTTTCATAATAGCCATTCTGACTGGTGTGAGATAGTATTTCATCGTGGTTTTTATTTGCTTTTCTCTAATAATCAGTCATATTGAGCTTTTCTCATATGCTTGTTGGCCACATGTATGTCTTCTTTTGAAGGTGTTCACATTCTTTGTCCACTTTTTAATGGGGTTGTTTATTTTTTGCTTGAATGTTTAAGTTTCTTAAAGATACTGGATATTAGGCCTTTGTCAGATGCATAGGTTGCAAATACTTTCTCCCATTCTATAGGTTATTTGGTTACTCTTTTGGTAGTTTGCTATGCAGAAGCTCTTTAGTTTAATTAGATGCCAAAAGTTTTTGCTTTTGTTGCAATTGCTTTTCACATTTTTGTCATGAAATCTTTGCTCATTCCTGTGTCTAGAATGGTATTGCCTAAGTTGTCTTCCAGGTATTTGATAGTTTTCGGTTTTACATTTAAGTTTTTAATCCATCTTGAGTTGTTTTTTCTATGGTGTAAGGAAGGGATCCGGTTTCCATTTTCTTCATATCAATAGCCAATTATCCCAGCACCATTTATTGACTAGGGAGCCTTTCCCCATTGCTTGTTTTTGTCAGCTTTGTTGAAGATCAGATGGTTTTAGATGTGTGGCCTTATTTCTGGGCTCTCCATTCTGTTCCATTTGTTTATGTTTCTGTTTTTATATCAGTACCATGCTGTTTTGGTTACTGTAGCCCTGTAGTAGAGTTTGAAGTTGGGTAGTTTTATGACTCCTGCTTTGCTCTTCTTTTCTTAGGATTGCCTTGGCTAGGGCTCTCTTTGGGTTCCATATGAATTTTAAAATAGTATTTTTCTGGTTCTGTGAAGCATGTCATTGGTAGTACAATAAAAGTAGCATTGAATCTGTAAATTGCGTTGAGCATATAGCCATTTAAATATTAATTCTTCCTATCCATGAGTATGGAATGTTTTTACATCTGTTTGTGTCATCTCTGATTTCCTTGAGCAGTGTTTTGTAGTTCTCATTGTAGAGATCTTTCACCTTTCTGGTTAGCTCTATTCCTAGGTATTTTATTCTTCTTGTCACAATTGTGATGGGATTACATTCCTAGTTTGGCCCTTGTTTGGCTGTTCTTGGTTTATTGGAATGCTAGTGATTTTTGTACACTGATTTTGTATCCTGAAACTTTGCTGAAGTTGTTTTCCAGCTTAAGGAGCTTTGGGGGTGAAACTGTGGGGTTTTCTAGATATAGAATCATGTCATCTGCAAACGGGGATAGTTTGACTTCCTCTCTTCCTATTGGGATGCCCTTTCTTTCTTTTGGCTGATTGCTCTGGTAAGGATTTCCAGTAATATTTTGAAAAGGGGTGGTAAGAGAGAGAATCCTTGTCTTGTAGTTGTGTTCAAGGGGAATGCCTCCAGGTTTTGCCTATTCAGTTTAATGTTTATTTTGAGGTATGCTCCTTTAATACGTAGTGTGTTGAGAGTTTTTAACAAAGGATGGTAAATTTTATTAAAAGTCTTCTCTTTAATGAGATGATGATGTGGTTTTTGTCTTTAGTTCTGCTTAAGGGATAGATCACTTTTATTGATTTGTGTATGTTGAACCAATCTTGCATTCCAGGGATAAAGCCTACTTGTTCGTGGTGGATTAGCTTTTTGATATGCTGCTCAGTTTGGTTTGCTAGTATTTTGTCAAGAATTTTTGCATCAATGTTTATTGAGGATATTCGTCTGAAGTTTTCTTGTGTTGTGTCTCTGCCAGGTTTGGTATCAGGATGATACTGGACTCATAGTATGAGTTGGAGAGGAGTGCCTCCTCCTCAGTTTTTGGAATAGTTTTAGTAGGTATGGTACCAACTCTTCTTTGTACATCTGGTAGAATTCAGCTGTGAATTCATCTGGTTCTGGTCATTTTTTGGTTGGTAGGCTATTTATTATTGATTCAATTTTGGAACTTGTTATTGGTTTGTGTAGGGATTCAATTTCTTCTTGGTTCAGCCTTAGGAGGGTGTAGTATCCAGGAATTTTTTCATTTCTTCTAGAATTCTAGTTTGTGTGAATAGAGGTGTTCATAATAGTCTTTGATGGTTGTTTTTAGTTCTGTGGGGTCAGTAGGAATATCCCTTTTGTCATTTCTGATTGTGTTTACTTGGAAATTCTCTCATTTCTTTTTTATTAGTCTAGCTAGCTGGTCTGTCTTACTATTTTTTCCAAAAAACATCTCTTGGATTCATTGATCTTTCTAATTTTTTGTGTGTCTCAGTCTCCTTCAGTTCAGCTCTGCCTTTGGTTATTTCTTGTCTTCTGCTAGCTTTTTGGTTGGTTTTCTCTTTCTTCTGTGGTTATTTTAGTTGTGATGTTAAGTTGTCAATTAGACCTTTCTAACTTTTTGATGTGGGTGTTTAGTGCTACAAATTATCCTCTTTACACTGCTTTAGTTGTGTGTCCCAGAGATTCTGGTATGTTGTATCTTTATTCTCATTAGTTTCAAAAAACTTCTTGGTTTCTGCCTTAATTTCATTATTTACCGAAAAGTAATTCAGGAGCAGATTGTTTAATTTTCATGCACTGTATGGTTTTGAGTGATTTTCTTTGTCTTGAATTTTATTTTTACTGTGCTGTGGTCTGAGAGAATGGTTGGTATGATTTTGGTTCTTTTGCATTAATGAGGATTATTTCATGTCTGATTGTGTGACTGATAAAATCTGAAGGTTTTTGAGCACTAACATGATGCTCAAAGGAAATGCTCATTGGAGCATTTTGTGTTTTAGCTTTTTGAATTAGGGATGTTGAACCAGTAAGTACAATGCAAATATTCCAAAATTCAAAAGAATCCAAAATCTTAAAAACTTCTTGTTGCAAGCATTTGGAATAAGAGATACTTAACTTGTATCTGTGGTGATACTGAAGTTAGATAATGAAGAACATTGTAAACCATTTTAAAGAATTATAAATATTATAGTACCTAATGGGGAGAAAGAGGAAGACTTTGAACACAAGAGTGACACTCTGAGTTGTATTTAATAGTGTGGAGCATGGACACAGGAGTAAGTGAAACTTGAGACATGAGACACATTGAGAGGCTATTTCAAGACTCTTAATATGGAATAATGGATATGTAGACATTATCCATAGTAAGGAATATATTTATGCATGAATTTTAAGGCTATATTTGTTTTAACCTCTTACTGAGTATACTTTCCCTAACTCAGCTCTAGACTTATGGGTCTCTCTACTTTTCCTCAATATGGGAGATATGTCTCTAATTCAGAGTCTTTATATAGGCTGTAAATCCTAATACCCATGTGGCCTATACTCTCTCCTCCATTAAAGTATTTCTTACATCTTATCTTCTCATTAAGTTTTACCTTAGGTCTTAAATTAAAGTTGTACACCACCATTTCCTACTATGGTAGTTTCCAGTACTTTTTCAAAACATTCTATTTTGCAACTCTAAAAAACTATGCACATTCCTCTGTTAGCATGTGACTTCAAGTGCCTCACTGTAAGAGAAACAAATATTCTTGTGCCAGTGATAGTGGATTTGGCGATGTGTCTTACTTTGGACAATGGACTGCAGAAAGACATAATGTATATCATATTCTAGGTTAATCTTTGAATATTCCTCTGAAATATTCAGTTTTTATTTTTTTTAACTCTGCCATTCGTATAGCATGGATGCTAAAATAAAGAAGACATGTAGAGAAGAACAGCAAACTAGAGCTGTTATGATCTAATTAGTTATGAGAGAGAAATAAAACTTTATTCTTATATCCATTTGTTTTACTAAAATATAAAGAGATATACATTGACTGATGTAGAAGTACATTTCTTTCATAAGAAAAATCCTACAATACATGGAATCAAATGTGGTCTTGAGTAAGCTCCTGTTGAACACTCAAATTATGGAAAGTCATGTTATCCTGTGACAGAACATTCAGTAAAACAGTCACCATAGTATCTAGTACAGAAAATTTAGTAAAACTGTCACTTGTCATATGTCACCTAAGGAAGATAGTAAGTTGATGATTACTGGGCTTCACATAGTTTCTGTCAGCTACATCTGATTGGGTATTTAAAAAAAAAAACTCAGAAAACAATTAACTGGCCAGTAAGCATGCTGAAAGGGAAAAGAGAATCCAAAAATTTCAGTAGCTACAGTATGGAAAGATGCAAGTCTCATAATAAAAGTCAAGAAATGCTTTGAGAAACCATGACAAATTAAGACAACCTTAAAGCAAAAGCCAACTTCAGGGCATGCCAATCTTATTATTTGCTATAGCCTCTGAATAATTTCAGTGGATTCATGATAAATCCTTTCAATTGGCTAAAATGTCTTAGTGAAAATAAAGCAATGGTGAGGTTCTTTCACATTATCCTTATAAATTAAACATAATGAGAATGAAATTTATAGAACATATCTTTAAAATACTCTATATTTTTTGATGTGTCTACTGACATGTGGAAGAAATTGCCATCAAGTAGGTAAAAAGCCAAAAAAAAATCTTTTTCTAGTGAATTGCACTGCCAAATGAACCATCAGCTAAAAATGAAAGACTGTTATTATCAAATTTTAAAATAACTCTTGGATTCCTAACCTTCTACAGGCAAAAACAGGTTGAGACATTTACTTCTCCCAATGGAGGATATATTCTCCTTTCCAGATGTGGCCGAGAACGATGCTGAAATTAAAGGGAAGAGGTAAGATTCAAAGAGAATGGATGGAGGTGCTCGTCCTACAGAGGAGAAGTCTTACTTTGAAGAAAATACTTTTCATCCAGTATACAAAACTCTTGTATTTCTTGGTTTCAGAATTTTTACGTAGTAGTAATGGCAATGTTCCTCCTATTTCCTTTTCTCAAAGAAAGTATCTATTGTCATAAATATGTCCTTGTTTCTCCATTATATCTTGAGAATAGAGACATAACTTTCCATTTTATTCATATATCTTTAAGGAAAGCGATATGTAAAACATAGAAACTATATTAAAATTGTGGACATTAAGTGAATATTAAGATTGATACTGTAGTTAGGTGACACTTTTGAGGCATCTTTCTTAGGGATGGGGTGAATAATGTTGAATAAAAAGGGAAACTTAATATGCATTACCAAGACAGTAGATTCTAGTATATTAGAGTATTAGATAAGACTATGCATGAGAGTGTTGCTCCCATTATATATACTCACCTTACCTCACTGTAGGAATACTGTATTTGTGTTTCTTCCTTTTCTTAAAAAATGGCATTCTTTCTATCTGGATACTGAAATTAACCAGACATGTGGAGCAGAGCCAGAGCTGACTTCCCACTGCTGCAGATCATTTCAAGTGAGAGTGAGAAGTATTTTTTTTTGTGTTGTAAATCATTGAGTTTGTTAAAGTTGTTTGTTACCACAGTAAGAACTAACACACCCACCCAATTCCAAACTCCATTTCTCACAATTCCTTTTAATTTGATGTTTATTTTTTTTTATTAATGTGATTTTTTCTCCTAGTACTTATTACTTTTGACATGCAATATAAATTACACATTTATAATGGTTATTGTGAACTGTATGCCCATTTTATTAGAATATAAGCTATAAGAAGTCAGAGATTCTTCCCCATTTTGTTTGGTAATATATCTGGAGTACAAAAAGCAAAATATGGACTTAATTAATATTTGTAGAATGAATGAATCATGCTGTCATAAAAACTGTGGCAGATAAATGCAAGGGAAAAAAATTGGAATTACTCAAGCTCATCCTGTAGAGGTAACCTATATTAAAAATTTGAAAATTCTAATACATAGCAACAGTTATCTCGAAAGTTTGGTGTTGGTAGAGGGATAGACAAATAGATCAATGAAACAGAATAAAGAAACAAAAAATAGATTCATACTGTATGCTTAACTGATTTTTGAAAACAGGTACAAAGGTAATTAAATGGTAGAAGCATGGACTTTTCAAGAAATGGTGCTAGAAAAAAACACGTCTAGAGGCAAAAAAGAAAAAAAAATGATATATTTGACATAATATTCACAATTTATTTTTAAAAACTCAGTGAATTGTGGATTTAAATGTAAAACATATTCTGAAACTTTGCTGAAGTTGCTTATCAGCTTAAGGAGATTTTGGGCTAAGACAATGGGGCTTTCTAAATATACAACAATGTCATCTGCAAAGAGAGACAATTTGACTTCCTCTCTTCCTATTTGAATACCCTTTATTTTTTTCTCTTGCCTGATTGCCCTGGCCAGAAATTTCAATACTATGTTGAATAGGAGTGGCAAGAGAGGGCATCCTTGTCTTGTGCCAGTTGTCAAAGGGAATGTTTCCAGCTTTTGCCCATTCAGTATGATATTGGCTATGGGTTTGACATAAACAGCTCTTTGATTTTGAGATATGTTCCATCAATACCTAGTTTATTGAGAGTTTTTAGCACAAAGGGGTGTTGAATTTTATCGAAGGCCTTTTCTGCATCTATTGAGATAATTATGTGGTTTTTGTCATTGGTTCTGTTTATGTGATGATTACATTTATTGATTTGTGTATGTTGAACCAGTCTTGCATCCCAGGGATGAAGCTGACTTGATCATGGTAGATAAGCTTTTTGATGTGCTGCTGGATTTGGTTTGCCAGTACTTTATTGAGGATTTTTGCATCGATGTTCATCAGGGATATTGGCCTGAAATTTTCTTTTTTTGTTGTGTCTCTGCCAGATTTTGGTATCAGGATGATGCTGGCCTCATAAAATGAGTTAGGGAGGAGTCCCTCTTTTTCTATTGTTTGGAGTAGTTTCATAAGGAATAGTACCAGCTCCTCCTTATACCCCTGGTAGACTATGACTGTCAATCCATCCAGTTCTGGGCTTTTTTTGGTTGGTAGGCTATTAATTATTGCCTCAATTTCAGAATTTGTTTTGGTCTTTTCAGAGATTCAACTGCTTCTTGGTTTAGTCTTGGGAGGGTGTATGTGTCCAGGAATTTATCCATTTCTTCTAGATTTTCTAGTTGATTTGCGTAGAGGTTTTTATAGTATTCTGATGGCAGTTTGTATTTCTGTGGGATCAGATCTTCCCTTTATCAAAAATTTTTTATTGTGTCTCTTTGATTCTTCTCTCCTTTCTTCTTTATTAATCTTTTCAAAAAATCAGCTCCTGGATTCATTGAGTTTTGAAGGGTTTTTCATGTCTCTATCTCCAATGGTTCTGCTCTGATCTTAGTTATTTCTGTCTTCTGCTAGCTTTTGAATTTGTTTGCTCTTACTTCTCTAGTTACTTTAATTGTGACATACTGTGTTGATTTTAGGTCTTTCCTGCTTTCTCCAGTGGGCATTTAGTGCTATAAATTTCCCTCTAAACACTGCTTTAGCTGTGTCCCAGAGATTCTGATATGTTGTGTCTTTGTTCTCATTGGTTTCAAAGAACATCTTTATTTCTGCCTTCATTTTGTTATTTACCCAGTTGTCATTCAGGAGCAGGTTGTCCATGTAGTTGGGCAGTTTTGAGTGAGTTTCTTAGTCCTGAATTCTAATTTGATTGCACTGTTGCCTGAGATACTGTCTGTTATGATTTCCGTTCTTTTGCATTTGCTGAGGAGTGTTTTACTTCCAACTATGTGGTCAATTCTAGAATAAGTGCTATGTGGTGCTGAGGAGAATGTATATTCTGTTGATTTGGGATGAAGAGTTCTGTAGATGTCTGTTTGGTCCAGAGCTGACTTCAGGGCCTGAATATCCTTGTTAACTTTCTGTCTCAGTGATCTAATATTGACAGTGGGGTGTTAAAGTCTACCACTATTATTGTGTGGGAGTCTAAGTCTCTTTGTAGGTCTCTAAGAACTTGCTTTATGAATCTTGGTGTTCCTGTATTGGGTGCATATATATTTAGGATAGTTATCTCTACTTGTTGCATTGATCCCTTTACCATTATATAATGCCGTTCTTTGTCTTTTTTAATCTTTGTTGGTTTAAAGTCAGTTTTATCAGAGACTAGGATTGCACCCCCACTTTTTTTCCATTTGCTTAGTAAATCTTTCTCCATCCCTTTATTTTGAGCCTATGTGTGTTTTTGCATGTGAGATGGGGTCTGCTGAATACAGCAACTGATGTGTCCTGAATCTTTATCCAATTAGCCAGTCTGTGTCTTTTAATTGCGGCACTTAGCCTGTTTACATTTAAGATTAATATTGTTATGTGTGAATTTGATCCTGTCATTATGATACCAGCAGGATATTTTGCACTCTTCAAGGGGAACTATAAACCACTACTCAAGGAAATGAGGAAACAAACAAATGAAAAAAATTCCATGCTCATGGATAGGAAGAATCAATATTGTGAAAATGGCGATATTGCCCAAAGTAATTGATAGATTCAATGCTATCCCCATTAAGCTACCATTGACTTTCTTCAAAAAATTAGAAAAACTACTTTAAATTTCATGTGGAACCAAAAAGAGCCCATATAGCCAAGACAATCCTAAGCAAAAAGAACAAAGTTGGAGGCATCATGCTACCTGAATTAAGGCTACAGTAACCAAAACACCATGGTACTGGTACCAAAACGATATATCGACCAATGGAATAGAACAGAGCCCTCAGAAATAACTCCACACATTTACAAACATCTAATCTTTGACAAACCTGACAAAAACAAGCAATTGGGAAAGGACTTCCTATTTAATAAATGGTACAGGGAAAACTGGCTAGCCATATGCAGAAAACCAAAACTGGACCCTTCCTTACACCTTATAAAAAAATTAACTCAAGATGGAATAAAGACTTAAATGTTGGACCTAAAACCATAAAAAACCCTAGAAGAAATCCTAGGTAGTACCATTCAGGATATAGACATGGGCAAAGACTTCATGACTAAAACAACAAAAGCAATGGCAACAAAAGCCCAAATTGACAAATGGGATCTAATTAAACTAAAGAACTTCTGCACAGCAAAAGAAACTACCATCACAGTGAACAGGCAACCTACAGAATGGGAGAAAATTTTTGCAATCTACCCTTCGGACAAAGGGATAATGTCCAGAATCTACATGGAAGTTCAACAAATGTACAAGAAAAAAACAACCCCATCAAAAAGCGGGCGAAGGATATGAACAGACACTACTCAAAAGAAGACATTTATGCAGCCAACAAACATATGAAAAAAAGCTCATCATCACTGGTCATTAGAGAAATGCAAATCAAAACCACAATGAGATACCATCTCACACCAGTTACAATGGCAATCACTAAAAAGTCAGGAAACAACAGATGCTGGAGAGTATGTGGAGAAACAGGAATGCTTTTACACTGTTGGTGGGAGCATAAATTGTTCAACCAATGTGGAAGACAGAAATTAGTTCAACCAGTGTGGAAGACAGTGTGGCAATTCCTCAAGGATCTAGAACCAGAAATACCATTTGACCCAGCAATCCTATTACTGGGTATATAACCAAAGGATGATAAATCATTCCACTATAAGGACACAGCACACATATGTTTATTGAAGCACTATTCACAATAGCAAAGACTTGGAACCAATCCAAATGCCCATCAATGATAGACTGGATGAAGAAAATGTGGCACATATACACCATGGAATACTATGCAGCCATGAAAAGGATGAGTTCATATTCTTTGCAGGGACATGGATAAAGCTGGATACCATAATTCTCAGAAAACTAACATAGGAACAGAAAACCGAACACTACATGTTCTCACTTATAAGCAGGAGTTGAACAATGAGAACAAATGGACACAGGGAGGGGAACATCACACACCAGGCCTGTCAGAGGGTGGGGGGCTAGGAGAGGAATAGCATTGGGAGAAATACCTAATGCAGAGATGGGTTAATGGGGGCAGCGAACCACCATGGCACGTGGATACCAATATAACAAACCTGCATGTTCTGCACATGTATCCCAGGACTTACAGTATAATAAAATAAATAGATAAATTAAAAAACAAATAAATAAATGTAAAACAAAAACTATAAAAGTTTTAGGGAACAAAATGAAGAAAATCTTCAAGTTTTAGGGCTTGGCAATCAGTTCTGAGACTGGACACCAGAACCATCATCCATAAATTGAAGAACTGATTATCTGAATCTCATCAAAATTTAAAACATTTGCTCTGCCAAAGACTCTATTAAGAGGGTGAAAAGAATAAATTAGGGACCAGGGAAAAAAAACACACATTACCAAAAAAAGGACTGTTACCTAGAATATGTAAGACCTCTCAATAATCAACCTTAAAATAATCAAACACTCCAAATAGAAAATGTGCTGATATTTTATCGATATACAGATGGCAAATAAGCAAAGGAAGTGATGTTCAACATTACCTTTAGGCAAATGCAAATTAACACAACAACCAGATATAGTAGCTTACCCGCATGAATGGCTAAATTAAAAACTAAATGCTGGAGAGGATATAGAGAAATTGAATTACTCATATACTACCTATGCGAATGCAATATTGTAAGGCCAATGTTGAAAAAAAAAACAATTTGGCATTTCTTATAAAACTAAACACTCAATTACTATGTGATTAAACAATTGTACCCTTAGGCATCTGTCCCACAGAAGTGAAAACTGTGTACACATGATAACAGTCACAGCAGGCCAGGTGCGATGCCTCACGCCTGTAATCCCAGCGCTTTGGGAGGCCAAGGCAGGCGAATCATGAGGTCAGGAGTTCAAGACCAGCCTGGTCAATGTGGTGAAACCCCATCTCTAGTAAAAACACAAAATAGTAGCCAGGTGTGTTGGCGGGCACCTGTAATCCCAGCTACTCGAGAGACTGAGGCAGAAGAATCACTTGAACCCAGGAGGCAGAGGTTGCAGTGAGCTAAGACTGCACCCCAGCATGGGCAATAGAGCGAGAGTTCGTCTCAAAAAAGAGTAAATAAATAAAAAGAATTATAGCAGTTTTACTTATAACAGCCAAAAATTGGAAACAACTCAGATGTCCTTGTACAGGTGAATGGTTAAACAAATTGTGGTATTCCCATACAATGGAATGCTAATTAGCAATAACAGGGAACAAACTATTGACACAAGCAATAACTTGGATGAATCTTTAGGGAATTATACAGAGGAAAAAGGCGAGATCAATAATATATATATACTTCATGAATTTATGTAACATTCTTGAACATGTTATTTAGATGAATAACATATTAGTGGTTGTTAGGGATCAGATAAGGGTTGGTGTTGGGGAAGGGAGGTGGCTGTGGCTGTAAAAGGATAAAAAAGGATCTTTGTGGTGATGGAACTGTTTTTTATCTTGACTGTAGTGGTAGATTACAGAGAAGTAAACATACACACACACACACACACACACGACTGTAGTAGATTACAAAGAAGTACACACACACACACACAGAATACTTTAAAGCAGGTTAAATCTGAATAAAATTAATGCATTGTATTAATGTCAATTTCACAGTTGTAATATTGTTCTTCTGTAGTTGTTTTGCAAAATGTTAACACTGGAAAAACTGGCTAAATAGAGTACATGGGGTATCTCTGCAGTATTTCTTACAACTGTATATAAATCTACTACTACCTCAAAATAAATAGCTTCTTTAAAAATGGTTAAATATAGAATTATTATATAAATCATCAATTTTACTTCTACATATTTACCCATGAGAAATGATAATATATAGATATGTCCACAAAATAACCTGTACATAAATGTTCATAACAGTATTATTCATAATAGTGAAAATCTAAAAATAATCAAATAACTATCTGGAAATAAGTGAGTGTGAGAAAATATCTTGGTGAAGAATATTCTACCCAGCAAGAATAGAAAATATATATAACCTAACATGAGATCCAGATTGGTATATTCAAGGAATACCCATGAGGTCAGTGTGGCTGGGGTGAGAACGTAAGTGAGTGGTAGCAAACAAGAGCAGATAGACACACAATGGATGTGAGAAGTGTGGGCAGACATCATTCAAAGTCATTTAGACTCTTACTCTCAATAAAGGGTCAGCCACTGGGGGTTTGGGCACAAGAATATGACCTAACTTACGTTTTAATGGGAATTTTTTTTTTACATATTGTGTGAAAATAATGTATGATACCATATGGGAAATTTTTCATTATTTTAAGATCTTTAAATTCAGGTTTTGTTTCTTTAAAAATGGTATTTTTTCAAGTTCCAGGAATTACCTTGACACTCAAGATGTTCTCCTGTGAGCACATTTAAGAGACTATCCATTTATCCACTAAAATGAAATGCTCACTTAAACTTTCTATTATCATGACATTCTAGAGATAAGAATTTAGTTTTACAGATTCTAAAACTAATAAAATAATTACAAAATAAACAGTATAAAAAGACAAAATCAGAATAACTGCAACATAGTTGTAAATGTATATAATCCCCCAAATGACTTGGAAATGATGATCTATGTTACACATTTGAAGGAATTTGACTGATGTTTTTATCTTTTTTGTTTTGTATGTGAATAAAAATAGCGCAGACCCAAGAACAGCCACATGGTGCCATGAGAGAACATAAGTCACAAAGCACACAATTAACAAAACAGTGTCAAGTCAATACAAATCAGTTAATTTTGCTAATGACTGTCATGCATGGTAAAAATAGACAAGCTCCCTTCTGGCAGAATTAACAAGCACACTACCTAATATGGAGCATAGAAATGATAGTAAACAGGAGATAAGAAAAGAACAAGAAGAGACATAATGAGGAGGAGGTGGAGGAGAGAACTCATTTACCATAGCTTATACACAGACCCCATCGTTTAGTCCATCAGTAACATCGAGACTGCGATGTGATGGAAGAAAACTGCAAAAATAACTGCTTAACACACACATCCCAGCAGGGTCCAAAATTAGGTCACAGCAATCCCAAACACCTTACTGGTGGGGGGGGGGAGGAGGAAAGGTAAACCTATTGACAACTGTTCTATAAAACTGTTATCCAGGTAGTTATTAGAGAGTCAGTCTATATTTTCAAATCTTGTCTTGACAGCCCTAGTTTTACTTCTTTCACTTTTATGAACTACTTGGATTCCTTCCCTTTAAAAATATCAAAACAAATATCTTCGGTGTTTTCAAGCAGAAAAGAAAAAAAAAAAGTGCTCTTCCAAATGAAGAGTACTTTTTTATTCCTTTTTAAAAATGTATTGACTTTCATATAATTGTATTTTTGGTTATTCTGGGGGAAAATTCTAATTATTTCCATCAGCTTTTCTCTCACCGGTAGCAGAAAAACCCATAGCTATTTCACATCAGGTTAAGGCAGTAATGTTCAGCTAAAAATTAACATTTATCCACCTCCTCCATGACTGCCCCCCAAATTGCCCCTACTATGGGCTGCAGATCCAGGGACAGATACAACCAAGTTTCTGCCATCAGCTTTGTAAGCCATTGTGGGAAACAAGCATATAAATACATATAAAAATGCCTAATTCAGTTTAACATTTACTGACCCCAAACACCTTCCAGAACCCTCGGATTAGGTGGTTTCTCTTATTTAACATGACTAACTGATTTTATGGAATTGAAAGTCATTCACTCATTCATACAATAAATAATTTTGGGGTGCTACTTAGTGTATGCCAGGCATTTTTGTAGTTACTGGGGGTGCCTAAGATAAAAAACAAATCTGCCTTCATTGAGCTTACCTTCTGTTGCTGGGGGGAGAAAAGCAATAAACTGATTATATAATCTCAGATATACTAGTTGTTAGGAAGAAAAACAAATGGGGCAAGGGAATAGAGAGTCATTGGTGATTGCTGTAGATAGATAAATTACAAAAACGCTATTTACAAAAGTGACGTTATTCAGAGATCTGAAAAAAAATTATATTAGTTTTCTAATGTCACTATAACAAATTGCCACACGGTGACTTAAAACAACAGAAAGTTATTATCTTACAGGTCACAAGTCTGACATGGGTATCACTGGACTAAAAGTAAGATATCGGCAGGGCTGTATTGAGGTCCTCGAGGAAAAATAGGTCTCTTTGCCGTTTCCACCTCTAGGGGTTGTCCACATTCTTTGGTGCATGGTGTCTGTTATCTATCTTTAAAGCCAATGAGTCAAGTCTCTTCTCACATTTCTCTTATTCTATTTCCAACATCACATCTTTATATGCTATTCTCCCCTTTTCAAAGTCCTTAATGTTAATCACATCTCCAAAATTCCTTTTTCCATGTATAGTAAAATATTCACAGGGTCCAGGAATTAGACCCTGAGCATCTTTGGTGTGGGCTGTATTATTATGTCTACCACAGAAATAAAGTGATACATACATATATAAATCTAGGGGCAAATAGTCAAGTCAGAATAGTAGACAAATGCAAAGACAGTGAAGGAAACATTTATGTATTATCAGACTTAGTTCCTGATTCTAAGGCCACAATGAACATTATTTGGTCAATAAATAAATGAATGAGATGTGTTGCCCACAGTAGTAACCAATGCATTTTCCGTTGTCTCATTTCCGCCCTTTTTCTGTGTTCTCATCCTTCCTCTCTTTTCTCTCTCCCTCTCTCCCTCCCACTCTATTAGAAACAAGGATGCTATAAACACTTAAAATCTAATGCTTGGGGAATGCCAGTGATGTCCTTGGGATAGAGGCACAGTTGTTTGAAAATATTACAAGATTCATTTTAATGTCAAGAAACCAGCTCTAGTCTAATGATTCTTCACGATGCATGTCTTGCCAGTTTTTAGGTTATGATTTGGCCAGCAGAAGCACTGTAAAAAACATATAGAAGATTATGTGCTATTCTTTTGATCTACTTCCATATGGTTTGTAAAATTCACAGTTGGATTGATTGGTTCCCCAAGAATTTTCAATTTTATCAGATGAAGCTATACCCTGTAGCCCTTGTCACGCTTGTCAAGACCACACACCAAATATGAAGACAAGGTTACTACTTATCCTTTCTAATTTCACATAAGAATGTCAAAAATCTTACTTCATATTCAGCTTTTACTAACAGTCACTAAATTACTATTAAATCCGGTTTCTGCAAGTTATTTTATCTAATGCCTACATCTACCTATTAATAGGAGTTAAATTCTTTTTTATGTACTGTAGAAAATCAAGTATAGAAGGGTCAACAAAACAAGATACACCAGGTGGATATAATAAGCTACTGTTTACAAAAGGCAAGATTACAAATATGTGTCTTGTGTGGGGTAGGCATTGCTTATTTGTTTTTAAAGTAGGAAAAATTAAAGTCAAAAATTGAAATGGTTTTCTATTGAGGAGAAACTAGTTGCTTATAGAGGAGAACAGATAGCTGGATTTTGAAAAGAATTTAGACTTCTCTAAATTGAATTATTTGTAGATTTGACTCGAACCATATAAACCTTTCAAATAATTTTAAAACAAAGCTAAGTATATAAAGTAAATCTACAAAATAATAGCACAGTTAAATAAATAAACCTATCTTTCAAGTTACTGGCATAGCTACATAGAAAGAAGTTATTTCAAATGATTTTAAGCCATGGTAATTTGACTGTACATTCTGAGAATGAAAATAATAGAATAAAAACTATTAAACTATTTTTAGTATTTATATGATAGATAGTAGTGTTAGCATTATTATTCTGAAAATGTTATGTGTGCAAAGTGAAATAAAATGAATAATTATGAAGCGTTGCTGGGTTCTTGGATTTCTCACTCTGGAAGAAAGATGTACGGAATTGGGGAGATTAAATGGAAGTCCATGATCCTGAATTTGAATGGGAATTACCCGTATGAGCTCATGTCATTTTTTTTTCTTTAAAAACAACAAGAAAGCTTACATTAGCTCTGTCTAGAGAAGATCAGTGGAACACAAGTCACTTTTGGTTTCTAGCAAATGCTTAATAAATGCAAGCTATTATTCTCTCAGTTTTGAGTTGTATTGCTAAAATATCTTACTGAGAAAGAGGAGCTAAAATTCAAGCATAACCAGCTGCTGTGAAAACGTCATTTATGCTTGAACTCCTTGATTAAGAGCACTTTAATTCATAATATGTTAATACTAAGCAGAAACAATAATCTTCATGAAAAGAATGAATTCTCCTTCGTCCGTAGCAGTAGGTGCTGGGGCCGGACAGTGAAGTTTTATCAGGAAATCCAATTTTAGCCAATAAAATTTTTACATCCTATATGTAGGCATTTTCTAAGAACTATGAATAAGTAGTCAACTTATTTTTACTTTCATCTTTTTTTTTTTTTTTCTTTTTTTTAATGACAGGGTCTTACTCTGTTGCTCAGGCTGGAGTGCAGTGGCATGATCTCAGCTTACTGTAGCCTTGACCTCCTAGGCTCAAGGAACTCTCCCACCTCAGCCTCCTGAGTAAATGGGTCTACAGGCATATGCCACCATGGACATCTAATTTTTGTATTTTTTTAGAGATGGGGTTTCACCCTATTGCCCAGGCTGGTCTCAAACTCCTCAACTCAAGTGATCCATTCACCTCAGTCTCGAAAAGTGATGGCATTACTGGTGTAAGCCAACATGTCTGACCTTACTTTCCTCTTTAATTCTCTTTCCCACTGTCTAATAGAAATGATCATGAAATTTCCAAGTACAAATAGAGGTCTGCATGAGAGAGAAAAATAATTGCCTACCAGTAAGGCTGTCCAAACTAGTTTAACAGCATTTCTTGTCAGACCACAAGATGAGTATTAAAATAATCACCGTGTCTTAGGATCACTTCTTTTTTGTTCTAATTTTCTTTTACCCTGATCTCATTCTTACTGTCTTTATTTTCTCGTCTCTGAAATCTTAAACCGAAACTTTCCACTGTCCCACTGGAAATGACATAGCACATGTAGCCATGTATGAGCTACACTGATAGCTTGATTCTTAGTTATTTCAGAAGATTTGGCTGGATTTTGTTTAAATTAGTAGTCTTTCATGTTTCTTATGGAACTATGTTTACTTCTCACCACAGCCAACATGGTGAGAAGTTCATTAAAATATGTTCAATGTCTATTTTTCTGGAGAAAGTTCTAAAGTATGTGCCTTAAACTTTTGGAAAGTATATACAGCATTTCTGTGTGACTATATATGCATATATATGTAGGCACAGTGTATAGGAAACAGGCAGAGGGATGAGTGCACGTTAGAAGTATGTAGACATGAATTCTAGCTTTGATGCTATTCATAACTTTGCAATGTAGTTTTGGGCAAGCATTGCATCTCATTTTCCTTGCTTTTTAAATGCTTACTACATGGTAGGAGCAGAGTGGGAACCGTTAACAGAATGACTAACATATACTCTTTGCCCTTAAAGAACTCCTAATCTACATAGTCTAGTGAGAAAATAAACAGGTAAATTCATAGTCATGGGGAAAATCAGCACATATGCATCTGTGCCCTGCATTCATAATATAATTCAAATACAATAACAACTTAATGACATATGTACCATTACTATTTGCATATTGTAAACAAAATGACTAAAACATAGATTTTAATGACTTTTCCAAAGTCCACTAGTTAATAAATGCAGTGATTCAAAGTTAGGACTGTTTGACAATAGAGCACCATTTTTAAACATCATGCCATACTGCCTCCCTTATCCATAACTACAATATTATAGCAACAATAGAGGTAAGAAAGAGTGCTAGAGTTTTCTTTTTGGTTCCTTTGGTCCAGAAACTGAAGAGAATAGTTCTTTTAGATTAAATTGAAGTGACATTTGAACTTGGCATAAAAATGTAGATTGCCACTTGAGGAAGGAATTGATAATAAGACCTAGGCAAAGAAAAGGGAAAAGTTCAGAGAAAGATGGTATTACTGTGGCTGGGCTTTAGAATATTCAGGCTAGTCTGGTGAACATGATGAAAGAATCCTAGATATAAGGAAAGAAGTATCAGATTGGGGAAACATTCTAAAGAATCATATATAGTAGTGCTTCTCAAATTTTAATGTCCATGAAAGTTACTTGAGGTGTTTATTCCAGTGAAAATTCTGACTAGAAAAGTCTGGGGAAGAGCCTGATAGTCTGCATTTCTAACAAGCTCACAAGTAATGATGTTCATATTTTGAGCATCAAAATTATATACCATATAAAGAAACATGGATTTTATCAAATATTGGATATGCAATTGAATTTTTATGGGCAAGGGAGAAATATGGTCAGGTTTCTATTTCAAAAATAAACAGTAATTTTTGCATCACTGTTCAGGGTGACTTTCCTACCTTCTATACAGAAATGCATAGGGCCAAGTAAGATATCTTAGGTTTTGAAATTATTTATTGCCAAAATATACTAGACATTATTAGTTAGGATGTTCATCCATCATTGATACACAATCTTTTCAATATATACTAAAAGATAAATGAGATAGGCATTCAATGATTTGAAGTGAAATACAAGATACTAAATTGATTCACACCCTTCTATAATTTTTTAGTTGCCAATAACCATGATTGGATGATTTTATGCATTGATGGAGGTCTACTATTTGTTTGCCAAATGGGACAAATTTAGGCTTGTGAAGGAAAAGAAGATTGTTGTGCCTGCCAAATGGTTTAGACACAGCAAGCAGAGACTTAACCACTCAGCAGGGTCTCCATCCAATATCTACGCCTGCTGTGTGTGTGTGTATGTCCTGCACTTCAAAGAAGCCAGATTTGAACAAGAGCCCTTGAGATTCATAATCAGTAACTCCTACAGGCTTTACAAAGATATGCACCATTTGGTTTAAAGGCATAGCAGTAACATAGCTGTAATAGGACAGGATATTTCTTTTCCCCAAAGGGTGGTGAGTCAAGGAAATATGTATTAATTATTATTGGCACACATACAAAACCTCTCATTAAGATCTAAAAGGGTATTCAAAAATGTATTACTGCTGCCATTTGCAAATTAGTCACTTGATGCACACAAAATATTTGCTCCAAATCACAGATTTTAACATGGAGGGTTGGGTATAAAAGACTGCTCTTTACATTTCTAGGAATTTAGCTTCCTTGAGGATAGAAGTAACACTGTGATTTCTCCTGTGATATAGATTTTTAATTCCAAATGCTTAATGGATATTTCCTCTTTGATGTCTCTTCTGAACTCGTGTTCTCGTGCTTTCCTGTCCTGAATTTAACTTGTTAGACTTCTCATTACACAAAACCAAACATGTTCTCTTTCTTTTATATTCTTTCTCTGATTGCAACATAAAACACATCCAGCTGCCCAAAGCCAAAAAACTCAAAGTAAGCCCTGACCTACAAATGTATGAATCTGATCCTAATTGGCATACAAATTAGAGAATTGAGCTAATGTGCATACACCACACAGTTTCCAAGCTGAACTCTGGGTGCCACACATGGGGGACCGATGTATATAGCAGGGCAAACTTGAACCATTGAGCTAACATTTGAACATAGCCCATGTAGTTGAGTTGGACATTCTGGCCTCAACCAAAACATGACAAGTGCCTGCAAAAATATCAACGTTATCCACAGGATTTAAAAAGAACCCAGAGACTCATAATATAATATTCAAAACATCTAAGATATAATTCAGAATTACTCAGCAGAATATAAAGAATCATGAAAATCTCAACTTACACACCAAAAGATAACCAACACATGCCAATGATGAAGTGATACAGATGTTGGAGTTATCTAATAAAGACTTTAAGGCAGCTTTTAAAGAAATGCTGAGTGAGCAACTTTGGAACAAACTTAAAATAGAATGTCATAGCAAAAATATAATATAAAGAAAGCTCAAATGGTAAGTCACCAACTGAAAAATACACTAACCAAAATAGAAAATTCACTGGAAGAACACAATAGCAAAATGAAGATAATATGTGAATCTGAAGATATATCAATAAACCTTATTGAATCTGAACAAAGAAAATAACGATTTTAAGAAATAAACAGAACATCAGGAAACAATTGAATAATATGGTCTAAAATATGTGTCATTAGGGTTCCAGAAAGAGGGGAATAAAAAGAGCATAGTGTTAAAAAAAACTTTTGAAGAAATGATGGCTGAAAACCTACTAATTTCAGCAAATGCATAAACTTATATGTCCAATTGGTTCAGAGAACCGTAAACAGAATAGCCTCAAGGAAAGTAATGCATAGACACATCATAATAAAAGTAGTGAAACAAAAAAAAACAACAAAATCTTGAAAGCATCCAGAAAAATGACATATTACCAATAGGAAAATAAGGATTCAACTAACGGGATATTTCTCATGGAGACTAGAAGGAAATGGCACAATATTTTGAAAGTGTTGAAAGAAAATAATTGTCACCTCAAAATTCTTTATCCTGAAAATATCCTTCAGGATGAAAGTGAAATAACATTCTCAGGTAGAGTAAAACTAAAATAATTTGTGGCTATCACACCTATTTTAAGAGAATTGCCAAAGAAAATTATTTAGAGAATAAGGAAAGTATACAGAAAGACACTTGGAAAATCAGGAATAAACAGCAACAGAATTAGGAAATGCCTGGGTAAATTTAATAGACTGTTTTTGTCTTGAGTTCTCTAACATACATTTGACAGTTGAAAGCAAGATGTTGAGCGTTAGCTGATGGAGTTATAGAGATGGAATATATAAGACAATTACAGGCTTTTGACATCAGCAAGGTGAAATAGGAAGCCCTCATCTTGTATCCTCATGTAGTAACCATAATTTGACAGACATCAAGGGACAAAAGTGCCTTTGTAGGAGCTTTAGGATCCAGTTAGGAGGTTGCAAAATCCCAGTGGAGCCCAAGACTGAGGAAGGTCATTTTGAGAAGGCAGCCCAAGCCTAAGTGACAGGCTTATTGACTATGTCCTGGAAACAGACCCAGAAATAGTCCTGTCCTCCTGTGGACTCTATGGTTTCATTTGACATTGATGCTTCCACCAGTGCATTCCACTAAGGACACTGAGAGAAGTCACACCCATTGTACCTCAGATAACAGAAGGTCCTTACTGTGGACCTTGAGGTGGCCCAGTAATTTGGCTTCAGGTCCAGGAACAGTCCTGCCTGTCCAGGGAGCCCAAGGAGGCATCTTGGGATCTGACTGCAGATCCTAAAGCAGCCCCCTGTGATTCAGTATTAGCCCCTTTTAGTCATGGTCCAGGGTCAATTCTGCCTGCCCAGGAATATTCCCAATGAATTGGCAGGAACCCTCCCAGGGATCTGGCAGTAGCCACACTATCTGTACATGTGGTAACAGGCCGGCTATCTGTGGACTTAACTGCAGACCCTGAAGTGTACATATCAAGTGTTACATATCATTTCTACTGACCAAGGTGCAAAAGGCAGGCTGGCCCTTCCAGAAATAAGACATAATTGACACTCGCCCAAGCCCCTGGTCACAACCACAGACCCCTCTGCCTACCCTGCAATAGCCACATAATCAGTTGTAACCCTATTTGACTACAGTCCGTACAGTAATCCCGTCAACCCACTCACTCAACCTGAGAAGGCCTTTACTTGCCAAAAGCAAGCTATAAAATCTGGAATATGGGTTATCTCCTCCACATGCAAAATTAAAACACCATTGCAAAGCTACATGGATCACAAAGAGACTGGCAAAACTGATACTACCAAAGAAAACAAAGACCCAGTAACCAACCCCAAAGAAATAAAGATGTATGAATTAACTGAGAAATAATTCAGAATAATTATCTTACAGAAGCTGAGTGTAATACAAGAGACACAGATAAAACAACTAAACCAAATCTAGAAAACAATGAATGAACAAAATGAGAAATTTAATAATGAAATAGAAACCGTAGAAAGGAAGTAAACAGAAATCCGTGAGAGGGAGAATACCTTGCCAGAACTAAAAACATTTAATAGTGAACTGACAGCTGACTTTAACATGCAAAAGAATGAATATGCAAACTCAAAGACAGGTCATTGAAAATACCCAGTTAGAGGAACAAAAAGAAAAAAATAATTAAAAGCAGTGAAAAAAGCACATAGGACCTTTGGGACATCCTCAAAAAATATATATACATTATGAAAGTTAAAGAGAAGAGGGAAATAAAGGTAAGGAAAGCTTATTTTTTAAAAAATAAAAAAAAATAATGGCTGAAAACTTCTCAAATCTTGAAAGGAACAGGCATATCCAGATTTTCAAAGCTCAAAGGACTGCAAGCAACATTATCCCAGGACACATTATAATCAAATTGTCAAAAGGCAGAGAACATTGTGAAAGCCGCAAGAGCAAAGCAATTTGTTACACACAAGGGAACACCCTTAAGTCTATGAGTGGATTTCTCTGTAGAAGTCTTGTAGGTCAGGAGGGAATGAGATGATATTTTCACAGTGCTGAAAGAAGAAAAAATGCCCGCCAATAATAATGTTGGCTTTTTGTATAAAATTGTGTTTCAGATATGAAGGAAAGATAAGTTCATTCCCAGAAAAACAAAAGCTAAGGAAGTTTATCACCAATAGGGCTACCTTACAAAATATATTAAAAGGCAGTCTTCAATTTGAAACCAAAAAATGCTAAGTGATAACATAAAAATATATGACAATATAAAACTCATTGGTAAAGTTAAATATGTTGTTAAATTCAGAATACTTTAATAGCATAATGGTGGGTCTTATTAAATCCAGTAAAAAACATTAAAGGCAAAATTATTAAAAATAATAGCTACATGTCACACTCTGAATATGTCCCCAAAACTTCATTATGTTAAAATTTAATCATCTATGTGACAGTATTAACAAGTTGGACTTTTTAGGATAGCTCTGCCCTCATGAATGAGATTAATGCCTTTATAAAAGAGGCAGAAGAAATGTGTGCCCCATTAAACATGTGAGCACATACAGAAGGCACCATCTATGAGGAGCAGGCCCTTACCAGACACCAAATATGCTACCATCTTAATCTTGAAATTCCTAGCCTCCACAGCTTTCAGCAATAAATTTCTGTTGCTTATAACTTATCCTGTGTAAGGTATTTTGTTATAGCAGCCCAAAGAGACTAAGACACTATAATTTGTTAATGGATTCTCTTAGTACATTTGGGCTTCCATAGCAGAATATTATCCCAGACTGGGTAATTTATAAAGAATAGAAGTTTATTGCTCACAGTTTTGGAGTCTGGAAAGCTCAAGATCAAGATTACTGCATTTAGTGAAGGCTGCTCTCCGCTTTCAAGATAGTATATTGTGTGTCCTCTGGAGGTGAACACTGTTACCTCACAAGGTGGAAGGCAGAAGGGCAAAAAGGGGCAAACTAACTCTGTAACTCTGTCAAGTTATTTTACGAGAGCACCTAATCCCTAATTCCTCAATCTACTACCAAGGGCCACAACTCCCGATACTGATACATCAAGGATTGAATTGCAATATAAATTTTAGAAAGGGAAAAAAATCCTTCAAGTCATAGTATTCTGTCACTGCCCCCACCCCCAAAATTAATTTTCTTCTCACATACAAAATACATTAAATTCCATCCAAACAGCCCCAAGTCTTCACTCATTCCAGCACTAAATTTAAATTCTTTTGTCTCATCTAAATCATACAGGAGTGAAACCTTGCTCAAGGCACAATACATTCTGAGGCAAATTTCCCTTCAGCTGTGAGACTGTGAAATCAAACAAGTTAAGTGCTTCCAAAATACAATGGTGGGACAGGCAGAGGGTAGGCAGTCCCATTCCAAATGAAAAATGGGTAAGAAGAAAGGAATAATAAATTCCAGTAAGTCCACACCCAGCAGGGCAAACAGTATTAAATCTTGAAGCTTGAGAATAGTCTTCTTTGACTACATGTCTCTCTTTCCAGACACAACTGGGCAGGGATTGGGTCCCCAAAGCCCAGGGTAGCCTTGTCCCCATAGCTTTTCTAGGTGCAGCCTATACTGCTCTCATGGTTTGGAGTTGGGTCCCTGAAGCTCTGCCAGGCTGGCATGGCATGGCATGCTGGAGGTTTTGCAGTTATGGAGTTTCATGGGCAGCCCTGTACCCACAACTCCAGTAAGCCTTGCTCTAGTGAAGGCTATCTGTGACAGCTCCACCCCTGTGACAGGGTTCTGCCGTGGTTCCAAGACTCTCCAAGAAATCCTTTGGAAATATAGGTAGAGGAAGCCATGACTCCACAACTTGTGCAGTTTATATGTCTGCAGAATTAGCACCATGTACGCCAAGGTTTACTACCTGTTTTCACTGGAGCAGCAGCTTGAGTCTCATCTTAGCCACTTGAGCCACAACTGAGGTGGCCAAGGCGTGCTGAATTGGAATACAGGAAGCAGACACCTAAAGCAGCCCTGAGCAGTCAGACCTGGGGTCTCACAAAACAGTCAGAAAACAACAAAATGGAAATAGTAAGTACTCACCAACCAATAATTAAATGTAAATGGATTAAATTCTCAATCAAAAGTTACAAAGTGGCTGAATGGATAAAAAACCAAGATACAACAATATACTTCCTACAAGAGACTCACCTTAGCTTTAAGAACATACACAGAGTAAAAGTGAGGGGATAGAAAAAATATTCCCCACAAATGATAACCAAAGGAGAGCAGTGGTGGCTATATTTAAAACAATTAAACCTTTAATCAAAACTTGTCACAAAGACAAATAAGGTCACTATATAATAAAGGGGTCAATTCGCCAAGAGGATACAATGATACACACACACACACACACACACACACACACACTCAACACCGAAGCACCTAAATAAATAAAGCAAATACTAATAGAACTGAAGGGAGAAATAGGTAAGAACATAAGAATAGTAGGTAATTTCCATACCCCACTTTCCAACAATAGAAAAATCATCTAGACAGAAAATCAATGAGGAAATACTGGATTTGAATAACATTATAGATCAAACGGACCTAGAATACAGGTACAGAATATTCCATCCAAAAGCAGATAGATTATATGTTGGACCATAAAACTAGTCTAACAAATTTAAGAAAATTGAAATCATATCAAGTATATGTTTCAACCACAAAGGAATGAAATTAGAAATCAATAGCAGGATGAAAATTGGAAAATTTACAAATATGTAGAAATTAAAAAGTATACCCCTTAGCAACCAATTGATCATAAACGAAATCAAGGAGAAAATCTAAAAGTACCTCAAGACAAATAAAATTGGAGTTACAACATACCAAAACTTACAGGATGCGACAAAAGCAGTTCTGAGACGGTGGCTGATAGTGATAAATACCTACTTTATGAAAAAAGAAGAATCTCAAGCTCACAACCTAATTTCACACCTCAGAGAACTGGAAAAAGAAGAAGATACTAAGCCCAACATTAGCAGAAGGAAGGAAATAATAAAGAAAAGAGCATAAATAAATAAAGACTTGAAAGGCAATAGAAATTATAGAACAATTTTCTTTTTAAAGATGGTAAACAAAATTGACAAACCTTTATATAGACTAACCAAGAAAAAAAAGAGAACACTCAGATAAATAAAAATGCAAAATGAAAGAAGCATTTAAAATGGATACCACAGAAATAATCATAAAACTAAAAGCAATCATATACAAACAAATTGGATAATCTAGAATAGACAAATTTCTAGAAGCATACCACTTACCAATAATAAATAATGAAAAAATAAAAAACATGAACAGACTAATAATTAGTAAGCATATCAATAATCAAAAACTTTCCAATAAAGAAAAGCCCAGGACAAGATGGTGTCACTGGTGAATTCTGCCAAGCATTAAAGGAGAATTAATGCCAATCCTTCTCAAATTTTTCCAAAAAGTTGAAGAGGACAGAGTACTTCCAAAATGATTTTATGAGGCTAGAATTACTCTTATGCTAAGGACAGATGAGGACACTAGAAAAAAAGAAAACTATAGGCCAATATTCCCAATGAATACCGATGCAAAAATTCTCCAACACAATAATATCAAACTAAATTCATCAGAACAGTAAAAGGATCATACATGGAGTATGGCCTTAAAAATTGAGCAAAATAAATCACACATAGAATTATAGAGAGTATTTTTCCATGAAAAAATAGTATGCGAAGTCAGACGCATATGCCTTAAGCTCTACAGCTATCTCCAAGTTCTTCTTTCCTCCAGGTCTCTGTATCATGAGATTTTTACAAAATTTACAAATAAAGTCAATATCTCTAGACAACAAAATGAGGAATTTGGGAGTAAACAAACCAGATGGGATTTAAATGGGCCCCATCTCATAAAATCAGAATGCACTTCTTTCTGAAAATTATTCACAACATAAACAATTGTTAAGCAAACCAGGGAAGAAATAACTGCAAGTAGACAGAGAATGTAAAATGGTAGACAAGTCCATATCTTCTTAAATGAGATTGTTTAGGAGAGAATCTGGGTTCTATAATTGAATAACTGAAATTTTGAACAAGTTTAGCTCCCTGAGTCTCTATTTTTTCTAAAATGAGAAACCATCTAAGATTATGTTCAGAATTTAAAAAGTTTATGTACATGAATCTGTTAAAACACTATCTGGCTGGAATAAGCATTATATAATGTTTGCTGGTGGTGGTAGAAGTGGCAGTAGTCGTATTTTTTGTTATAGTAGTAATATATTGAGTATGCGGATTAGAGTTAGCCATCCATACACAGACTCAAAGCTTTGCTCTTCTGTGTAGTAGTGTGAACTCCTCAGAACATTATATATCCATTTTGAACTTTATTTTTTTAATAACAATAATCACATCTATTAATACTTTGAAATGATTAAATGAGAAAATACATAATAAATGCTTGGCATATAAAAACTTATAAATACTGTTTACCATAATCATCACCATTATTATTATTATTAATCAACAAAAACTTGATGCCTCAATTAAAAGACATAATTTCCATCTAAAAGAATAGAGATTAGAGAATTAAATCAGGATGTTGCAAAGAATCACAAAATAATTTAATGTACTCTTCTTTAAGAATAAAAACTGTACTGGTAGAATATTTTTCTACTATCATGTTGAGAAAAACAAAATAAATTCAATTTTGGCTAATGAACTTGAAAAGTCAAATATACATTATATGACATATTATCTTCAAAAATTTTAAAATATTACTTAATTCTGTTCAAAAAACAGAAACCCATGGACTTGACTGTCTATTAAAATTGCTGTGCTGCAGAGAACTTATGTTACTGAAAGAATTCAACCTCAGTAGCTGACTTTATCTCTAATTCACAAGAAATTTTATTAGGATCATGGCACAATGTAAAGAGGATTGTACGGTAATTAGTACCCCTGAGCTTTAGTATTATTTTGTTTATTGTTTTTTATTGCTGATCTAAACTTGAGCAGTTTAACTCTTTTAAACTCCAGTTTCCTAGTCTAAAATAACAGTACCTATGCCATAAGCCTGCATGGAAAAGAATAGTATAATGACGTAAGAAAAAATGACAGAAGAAAACTATTATGGTCGTTATTCAGAATACATGCATTTATGTACGCATCCATTCGCTCATCCATTCAACCCACACTTTAAGTCCTTGTTTACAATAAATTTGGAATTGCTTATAGAAATCAAAACTAAAAGTAGTATATTAAATTGGGTGAATGGAAATGTAGATCAGAAATATAGGTTGAGTTGGGGAGAGAGAAACAATACACAACTGAAGAAGTCTTAAGAGCTTACATAAATCGTGTAGCTGAGTCATATATTTTACTCTGTTTCCTGAAAGTCCAAGTAAAAAAGGGAAGCATATTTAGCTACATGGTTCTAATTAGTCATTCCAAACAACTACATTATTTTCTTTTCTTGCGGTTAGCTCTAAAATAATTTTATTTTTTTACAGAGCCCATCAAAAAAGGGGGAGGCACTTAGCTACATAGGAGATAATGAGCAATGAGTACTCACCTGGCAGGATACAGCAGGAAAACGTTTTGTAGTAACTCTCCCAGAAATCTACCATCTCACTAAAATGCAAACTATTGAATGAAGTTATACAAGGCTCCAAAACTAGGTGGTCCAACATTTTCCTTTTCACTGATATAGCTTGATCTAACAACTCATAGATTATCTAGAGAGATAGATGACCTACATGTTTTTAATATAACTCCCCACAACTATCACCTTTCCAGTGAGGCTTTTGGTAATAGTTGGACTACAGACACTTTGAAGTATATTACCTGAGATGGGCATTAATGCCTGGAGTACAAAGAGTCTGATTTGTTGTGTTTGGCCAAATTCAGATGCTTTAGAGTTCAAAAATATATATAAGAGTTTAGAAAATGCTACAAGATTCCTAATGTGATTATATATACCTTAAAATAAGTGGCTTAAAAACAACGGATAATTGTATAACCTGCAAATAAAATAAGCATCAAATTTATTCACGCCTTGGAAGCGTCATTTACTAGGAAACCAGAGTTCTGAGTATGAATACAGTTGATTACTTGAGAGACTGAGTGAAAATTATACACACACACACACACACACACACACACATTAACCAACAAATCACTCAACAAAGGGATGTATTATTTCTTAAATAATAAGTATTACTTTCCTCTTGATTCCTGTGCCTTCATTACCTTGCCATGATCAAATACTGCTTCTTGCCCTACAATTGAAAATAAAAGAGAACATCTGGTGATTTAGAGAAAAAAAAATACCGAAGAAGAAAAAATGGGAAAGGCAAGTTAGATTTCTGCATCTCCTATAAGTATCTGTATGACTTTGGATAAGCCAATTACTTAAATTTTATTTTCTTCATAAAAAATTAAGACTTTGGATTATATTGTACCCCAATTTTTTTCTAGATTTAACATTCCCTGAGTTACTAATCTTATGAAGAGTTAGCATAGATTCATGAGTAAGGCTGAGGACAAAAGGAGAAAATTAGATGAAGATATATTTAGAAGGCATGATTTGAAAACAGAGGATTTAAAAGACTTACTAAAAATCTTAGCAAAGAAGCCAGTTTGAGTTTTAAAAACATATTGTATGAATGCAATAATGAAATTATGAGTAAACATATCAAAATCATATCCAAGAATTATGTTTATAACCTAATTTATATTTAATGTCAGTTTAAGACAGCTATTTCGATTGTTTTGAATATAGTATTTGATGAGGTCAAGGCTGAGTTCAGTCTAAACAAGATCCAGTTAGTTAGTTCCAAAACTAGTAAGTAGATACTCTTGATTTAAGGGCAGCCACTGTGGAAGCCACAGCAGGTACTGGACAAAGTGTGAAGAAACCAAGGCAAGCTATTTCAAGTCAAATCAAGTCAATCTGTGACTATGAATGCCTTCATACTAGTGATATTACTGCCCATATATTAAGGAATATTTAAGGTATAATTAATACATAATCAACATAGAAAAGACTATGATAGTTTGCAAAGAAGTAATTTCATATGGCATATTTGGGCAAAACATACTTTTTGGCAGATTGCAAAAAAAAAAAAAAAAAAAAAAACCCACAAATTCTTCCCATTTTTAATGCATCCCCTTTGCAATGTGACTTAGTTGCCCTTCCTATAAAGCTGTGGCATCTTTCCCTCTACCTTTCTATCTAGGATTGATTATCTCATTTAGTTTTGCACATTAGCAAATCTGAAATTAGAGACTTAAAAAGGACTTGTACATCCAGGCTTGTTCCCTGTTGTTGTTTTGGGACCCCAGAGCCAGAAGATGAAGAACCAAGGCTGGCGTGGTGATGCTGAAGACATGTGCCTGGTTTCGCTCATTGCCCCAGGCAACAACACATATCAGTGAAACCTTCAGAGCAGGACCAGGGAGCACCCAGACAATCAAGAATAAAGAATAGAGGAATCAAGGACAAGCACTTAATATGGCACAGGTTAGATGAGCAGATAATTTGAGAATTGTAAAAACAAACATGCTCTATTAAAATGTGTATTAATCATCTTAATTATGATTTCATTGGGGCATATCTTTTATCAAAGAAAAAGTTATAGAAACTAAGTAATTAGCAAATTAATCTTAATGTTTTATTGTAATTATGGCCACTTAGGCAAGTCACTTAATATTCAAGGCCTCAACTGCTAACTTATCTCCTGGCCACAAATCTTGACCTTGAAATCATAATCTGCTTTTTTCTTGTAAATTTGTTTGAGTTCTTTGTAGGTTCTGGATATTAGCCCTTTGTCAGATGAGTAGATTGCAAAAATTTTCTCCCATTCTGTAGGTTGTCTGTTCACTCTGATGGTAGTTTCTTTTGCTGTGCAGAAGCTCTTTAGTTTAATGAGATCCCATTTGTCAATTTTGGCTTTCGTTGCCATTGCTTTTGGTGTTTTAGACATGAAGTCCTTGCCCATGCCTATGTCCTGAATGGTATTACCTAGATTTTCTTCTAGGGTTTTTATGGTATTAGGAATCAAAAAGTGGGCAAAGGATATGAACAGACATTTCTCAAAAGAAGACATGCATACAGCCAACAGACACATGAAAAAATGCTCATCATCACTGGCCATCAGAGAAATGCAAATCAAAACCACAGTGAGATACCATCTCACACCAGTTACAATGGCAATCATTAAAAAGTCAGGAAACAACAGGTGCTGGAGAGGATGTGGAGGAACAGGAACACTTCTACACTGTCGGTGGGATTGTAAATTAGTTCAACCATTATGGAAAACAGTATGGCGATTCCTCAAGGATCTAGAACTAGAACATATGGTACATATGACCCAGCCATCCCATTACTGGGTATATACCCAAAGGATTATAAATCATGCTGCTATGAAGACACATGCACACGTATGTTCATTGTGGCACTATTCACAATAGCAAAGACTTGGAATCAACCCAAATGTCCATCAGTGACAGACTGGATTAAGAAAATGTGGCACATATACACCATGGAATACTATGCAACCATAAAAAAGGATGAGTTTGTGTCCCTTGTAGGGACATGGATGCAGCTGGAAACCATCATTCTCAGCAAACTATCGCAAGAACAGAAAACCAAACACCGCATGTTCTCACTCATAGGTGGGAACTGAACAATGAGATCATCTGGACTCGGGAAGGGGAACATCACACACCAGGGGCATATTATGGGGAGGGAAGAGGGGGGAGGGATTGCATTGGGAATTATACCTGATATAAATGACGAGTTGATGGGTGCTGACGAGTTGATGGGTGCAGCACACCAACATGGCACAAGTATACATATGTAACAAACCTGCACGTTATGCACATGTACCCTAAAACTTAAAGTATAATAAAAAAAATAAAGAAATAAATAATAAAATAAAAAAGAAGAAGAAATCATAATCTGCAAAGACTACCAGAAAGATCCACTTACAATTAAATCTGATCATGATCATCCTCAGGTTAAAAAACAAGTCTGGTTTCTTATTGTTGACAATATAGGTATGAATTTTTGGTTTTAGCCTTAACGAGCTTTGATTAGGTAAAATATTAATTGTCAGTATGAATGAAAACCAACAAGTAGAAACTGAGCTGCTCTATTTGAATAAGAGGTGGGGCTAGAATAAGAGGTGGGGCTGTTTTGTCGATATCTTTGGAGAGGTTACAAAAGGCACGATTTGAAAAAAAAGGGGGGGCAAGAAATTAAATTTCAAGATCTTTAACATGCCAGTAGGTTTTAAGCTCCTCTACAGCCTCATCTCTAGCAACGTTTTGTCTTGCATTTTACATTTCAGTAATGCCAAGCTACTTGTAGCTCCTGAAAGGTAGCATGTCCTCCATTTCTCTGCCTTTGCTGTATTGATTCATCCAGTTGAATAATCTTTCTCTTTTTTAGAGTAGTTGCTATTTGTATTTTAAGATCAACTTTAGGTGTATTCTCCTAAGAATCTGTCCCTAACTCTAGATGGCTTACATGAATCCCTCTAAATCTGAGCCAGACCTGTGCTTTCAAGTTACCTTTATACATATATAGGCTTAAGAGCAGGGGTGTGTGCTACCGATTCCTAGTCTGTGGCACATTTTACAAGTGTCTGAGACTACAACTCTGAGTTAGAGCAAGGCAAGTATTTTAAGTCAATAAAGTGACCTGAGAAGTTTGGGGGAATAAAAATTTTATCACAAAATATCTACTGTCCCTGCTTTTGCCAACCTATCATGTTTTAAAGTGCATCTATTCTTAGAGATTTATTCTTTTAATAATCAAATTTATTGGTCTATAAGGGTCCATTGTGCCACTGAAAGGAGGAATCATTTAAATATTCCTTGATATTTTAATTTGTTTTCATTTACCAGATCTTTTTGAAAATATTAAAATAAAGCTGGAATGACATAAATAGATGGGAGACAGAATTAAAGGGTTGTGAGGAGAAAAGTACATATTCCAAAGATGAACAAATATTATTTGATATTAACTTTCATTTAGAAATAGAAAAATCTACTAGTTATGCCATATATATCAGAATGACTATAAAATGGTTAAATAGTTCGATTTTGCATACCTGCAAGCACAGTGACTCAAATTTATGTTACACAGACAATATCATGGTAACTATGTTTCAGCCTGTGGAATGGAGAAGGGAATTTATTTTCAGAATGAAATTTAGAATTTATGATTCTTGCAACAGGGAGAATTATTATAAAATCCCCCCATGTGTGACCAAGAACATTGAATGTATGTTCAAGGGCACCAAATGTAGGATGTATGTTCAGAGTATGCTCAAATATTTTTCAGTTATATAAGAGAAGGAGCCGACTTTTTTCTTTCCTTCTTTCTTTTTCTAGACAGTCTGACTCTGTTGTTCAGGCTGGAGTGCAGTAGCACGATCTCAACTCACTACAATTCTCTACTTCCTGGGTTCAAGTAGTTCTTGTGCCTCAGCCTCCAGTAGCTGGGATTACGGGCACCCACCACCACCCCTGGCTAATTTTTGTATTTTTAGTAGAGATGGGGTTTCACCATGTTGGCCAAGCTACTCTCCAACTCCTGACCTCTAGTGATCCACCTGCCTCGGCTTCCCAAAGTGCTGGGATTACAGACGTGAGCCATGGCGCCCGGCCAAAGCTGACATTTTCAAAGTACATTTTGAAAAAAGTAGACTTCACTGATAAATTAATTATCTGTTAAATGAAGACTTGGAATTATTGCAGAATACAATTTTAAGTAGAAACAAGAACCTTGATTGACATACTGAACTAATTCTCCAACTGCAAACTGCTTTGATACTGGAGTATACTGAAACAAAATGAAGAGATACCACAGAATTTGGATAATACAATTGTAATATAAATCTGGAATATAGTGAAACAAAATCAGTTCTCCTAGCTACATTTACCAAAGGGTTTTTACCAATTTCTTGGAAAGAAAAGTAGGAAATTTAAATTTTACTGCATTACATAGCATATATAGATGGAGTAATGCAAGAAAATATATATGAGTACATACACGCATGTGTGTGTGTATATATACATTTTTTGTTTATATATATATACACACATACAGTTATATATATATACACACATACAGTTTTTGTTTTGTTTTGAGACGGTCTCTCTGTCACCCAGGCTGGAGTGTTGTGGCACGATCTTAGATCACTGCAACCACTGCCTCCCAGACTCAAGGATTGTCGCACCTCAGCCTCCCAAGTGGCTAAGACAACAGGCACGTGCCACCACACCTGGCTAATATTTTTGTATTTTTGGTAGAGACGGGGTTTCGCCATGTTGGTCAGGCTGGTCTTGAACTCTGGTCTCAAGCAATCCTCCCACCTTGGCCTCCCAAAGTGTTGAGATTACAGGCATCAGCAACTGCACCTGGCCATCTTAGATTTATAGATTTCTATTAATTGAACGTTGACCTGTATGCAGTTGTCATTCAATATTTCTCATCCACTGATTCTCTATCAATTCCTTTGTTGTTTCTATAATGTCCTCAATTAAGGAAGCTTTTTTATATAGAGCAGTGGTTCTCTGGTTGCATGTTAGAATCAGTTGAGGAGGGTTTAAAAATTACCATTGCCCATGCCAGAACTCCGATTTAATTCGTCTAGGGTGGGGACTATCCAGCGAATCTATTTTTGTAAATGCTCCTAGTGATTGTAATGTGTATACTTGGTTCCACTGTTATAAAGGGATTCTTCCACAAGGAAGGCTTAATATGAGTCTTAGAGTAAACAGAACACAAAAAAAATGATAGCATTAGGCCTTAAATTGTCTTATTTTTATCTGTATGCTTTTTAAGTTTCAGTTATGTTTGATAACCTCCAAGACATTAAACCTTTGGTTATGTATAGAATACCTTAGATTCAATTAGCTATGCTTCTTCAACAGCAGAGATAGTACATGAGCCAGGATGAGACAAAGAAAATTTGTCATTAAAGAGTTCAGTATTTGTAGGGAAAAACAACAGAGCTAAATTATATTAGTGGAGAGGTAAAAATAAAGATTTTCAAGGAATCAGTTCTCACTTGAATAACAAGAGAGGCAGGATATTGGAATGGAAGGTTAAAATATATGGAAGAATCTGAGTAATATAACAATGATAAGAAAACAAGACGATTAATAAATATCAGAACAAATTCAACCTTAAGGCCAAACATACTTACAATTCACTGTAATGCAGAGTTAGGTGTAGCTTAATGTCTGATTTAATGCCACAGATGTAAATCTAAGGCTCACGGAAGACACAGATAATTCTCCTTGAAAAACCTACAGGACTTTCTCATACCTCTTTAAAAATTAACATTCCAACTGTAGATCTAAAAGAATCTATGTGTTAGAACATGTTAGATATTCATGTTTATTTAAACTTAAAGACTTCCACACGGTGGCAGTAAGTAGCTGTTATATTCAAGGGAAAGAACTGGCAACTGCTGTGTATCTCCATGCATTGAAAATCTCTGCTATAATGTGCTAGGGAATTCAGAATCATTGTGAAAAACCCATCTTTAAGTTGCCCTCTGAGACCCATGTATTGGAACACACATGTTACAACTCCGATGATATGGCAAGACCAAGAACATCTGGCATCCACACTGAGGAAAGACATCAAGACTCGTGGGCTTTCTGGCTCTGCCTACCTTTCCAGTAGTGTTACTTGCCAATTCCATGAATAGCACAGTACAATAATTACAGTGCCTTGCCTTAACTCTATGCCTCTCGTTAAGTTTTCTCCAGGTCTGGAACATCATTTATTCCTTTCTTCACATAACTAAATTCTGCTCTTCGTTTAGGAATAAGGAATCTGTTAATATTTCTTTCTATTTTGATGGCAAAAACTGCAATTACTTTTGCATCAATCTAATATTTCAATCAGGTATTCTTCACATGACTGTCTGCCTGATCATATACTTAGCACTACCCTAATTCTTTTTACCCAGTTTTTAACCATTTTATTCTCTGCTATACTATACTAGATTGACTAAGATCCTTCATCTCAGAAATATCTCATCATCCATCACAGTTTTGACTCAAAACTGCCCAATTTACCAGCTTTAATTTACATTTGGTTTTCCCTATCATATATTTTAACAGCATACAATGATTGCTTCATTATTACATTTCTAGCAATCATAATTTTATAATTTTTATGTCATCACTTCTTTAACGTCTCTCTACAGACAGAATCTAGCCTTAGTGATGGTGAACACCATATCTGTTTTATTCTTTGTTCTATTATTAAGCCCATCACAGTTTCTAAAACATAGTAAACATAAGTTAGCTATATGTCAGACATTTTCTTTTGTAAAATAATTCAATGAATGAATAAATAAGAAAATATGAATTAAGGGATTAATAGTCAATACGAAGTTGAAATGATTATCTGACAATTCAATAAAATAATTATAAACTACTACAAGTAATTGATAAGGTTTATTTCAGAATCAGATAGACCATTCTTTTCTGCCTCTTACACTTTAATTATCTTTTATTAAGTACATCCATCACGATTTTCTTGGATCCCTGGGGAATTTATAAGTCCCTGAAGATCGTGCCTATTTTTAGTGAAATACAAGTGATCAACAGCGTGTTTAATTAGTTTTGCCTGGGCCTGACCCTATCATATCTAAAATTCAGTTCACTGCCTTCAACAAAGGTTACTTAAACATGAAAATAGATAAATTGACAGTCATTTTATGTAGATATCTACATTCTTATGTTCACTTGGATAAGCAGAATACATATGCTACATTTCTTGATGCTATGAATTGCATGTTTGTGTCATCTTCAAAATTCAAATTTAAACTTAATCGCCAGTACAATGTGTTAAGATATGGGGGATTTAGGAGGTGATTCTGTTATGAGGGCTCAACTTTCATGGATGGGATTAGCACTCTTATAAACAGGCTTGAGAGAATGAGTTCAGGCCCTTCTGCCCTTCTGCCTTCTACCATGTGAGGATACAGCATTTTTCCCTTCTGCCATGTGAAGACACAGGTAAAAGGCACCTTTTACAAGGCACAAGGCCTCCCAGCTAAAAGGCCTGAAGTAGAGACCAGGAACTGAATCTGCCAGAACGGTGACCATGGACTTTGATCCTTCAAAACTCATAGTTTCTGTTGTTTATAAGCTACCCAGTCTCAAGTATTTGGTATGGTTGTACAAATAGACTAAGACAGAAATTAGTACTGAGAAGTGGTGTGTTTCTCAGA
Source organism: Theropithecus gelada (assembly GCF_003255815.1). Classification (NCBI taxonomy): domain Eukaryota; kingdom Metazoa; phylum Chordata; class Mammalia; order Primates; family Cercopithecidae; genus Theropithecus; species Theropithecus gelada. The sequence goes on along the minus strand of NC_037683.1, from coordinate 59,055,953 downwards.
CTGGGGTTGCTAGAAAAAAAAAAAAAGAGAGAGAGAGAGAGAAGTGGCGTGCTTCTCTAACAAATACCATTTGGAAGTGACTTTGGAACTGGGTAATGGATAGAAGCTGGACCCTAAAGTGCTTTTCTGGTGATGGCTTAGAAGAGGAGGAGAAGTGTAGAAAAAGCTTGAATCTTCATAGAGATTACTTAAGTGGTCATGATTATAATGTTGGTAGAAATATGGACATGAGAGCTAGTTCTGGTAAGGTCTACAATGGAAATGAAAAACGGGGTATTAGAAACTGAAAGAAAGGATATCCTTGTTGTAAAATAGCAAAGAATTCAGCTGAATTATGTCTGTGTCCTAGTGCTTTGTGGAAGACAGAACCTGCAGCAATGAGTTAGGATATTTGATGGAAGAAATATCTAAGCAAAATGTGGAAGGAGCTGCATGGCTAATCTTGGCTGCTTATAGTAAAATGTAGCAAGAGAGAAATAATTTAAAGATGGAATTTATAACTAAAAAAAAAAAAAATGTTAAAGATTTTTAAAAGTATCAACCTGGCCAGATTGTAAAAAAAATTTAAAAATGTGTTAGGGTGAAGATACTAAGGGTGTGGCCAAGAGAACATTTGATAATGACATTAGTATGAATGGAAGGAAGCCAGATGCTATTTAGCAAGACAATGAAAGAATGACCCTAAAGGCATTTCAGAGATCTTTGAGGCTGTCATTCTCATCACAGGCCCAGAGTGCCAGCTCCTTGAGGGCAGGATGGTTTTATGAGAGAGGCTCATGGTGCCCATGGAACTTCAGAGGTCACTGCCTAGCATGACCTCAAGGTTCTGCTCCATACATTCTGGCACAGCATTCCTTGGCCTCTCCAGCTGTGGCTTAGATGGTCCCAGGTGGTAAACCTTGGAGATGTCCATGTGCTGCTAACTCTGCAGGCACACAGAGTGTATGAACTATGAAAGCATGGCTGCCTCCACCTTGATTTTAAAAGATGCCTTGAAGAACCTTGGGGACCAGGCAGAGAAATGCCACAGAAAGCTCCCAGTAAGGTGACACCAAGGGGCTAAGACCACTGAAGAGAGTTCCCACAAGAGAAAAGCCTTTTGGAGATGTGGGTGAGGCTACCTCAGAGAACCCATAATTATAGAGCCACCAGCATGCAATGCCAGCCTAGAAGAGCCCACATCTACCCAACTCCAATCCATGAGAGCTGCTGTTGTGCTATTCTTAGCAAAGCAGTAAAGGAAACCCTCAACCCCATGGCCTTGGGGACTCAAACCCTATCCCAATGTATTCAGAGAGTGGGACATGGAGTTAAAGATTATTTTTAAGCCTGAAGATTTAATGTTATTTGCCTTGTTTGGTTTTGAACTTACTTGGAACCTGTTTCCCCTTTCTTATTTTTTCCTTTAGAATAGAAATGCTTATCCTATGCCTATCTTACATTGTATATGGGAAGCACAAAACTTACTTATAGGTTCACAACTGGGGAAGAATTTGCCTCAGGATAAATCATACATTGAGATTCACCTATATCAAATTTAGATAATATTTAGATGAGATTTTAATTTTTTTTAGTTGATGCTGTAAAGAGTTAAGATTTGGGGGACTATTATAATGAAATGGATATATTTTGTATGTGAGAAAGACATGAATTTGAGAGGCCATGGGCAGAAAATTTACTGAGTCAGATGAAGTTAGAAGGAATTTGGAAGGAATATGAGCAATGGTGACATCGCTATGACAGCATTCTCTCCCACTTCCACCCTGCTGAAAAGTATAATAATCAGAGATTCAGTTCAAAAGAAATTGTGAGAAACCAGCATTGCAATTCCTAGACAACAAGTCATCTGATTGGGGGTTGGGGGGGGGAAGTTTGAAGGAGCAAGTTGTGAACTTTCAAACTCTGATATCATGAGCCAGATGATCCCAAGAACAACCGAGAGAAAGGAAAGAGGAAAGCAAGTAAGAGGGCTAGTGTATACTTAGGGCTTCCACACAGATGAAAGAACACAGATTTGCAATAGGAAAAACTTGCAGTTTCACTGCTTTCTTGTTTGTGCAAATTTAGAAAAAAGAAAAATCCTCCAGGCCCCCACTTTCTCTTTGATAATCTAAGAATAATAATATTACCCAGTGTTTTTGCGAATATAGTATGAACATAGTGGGACCTCGATAAATATTCCATTTCCTTTCTCTTCTATATAAGCTAAAAACCATAGCTTTGAGTTTGTTAGTATTCACTCCAAAACTGAACTGAATATACAGACTACATTAGTTTTACATAATTACCTATGACTGACTTTCATTGAGAAAGCATACTTATTAGATGCTTAAAAAGTAAGTAGATTATTTGGCAGCCTGGTGGGATCTTGTATGAGTGCTGGCAATAATAACATATGCCTATTTCTCTCAAAGCATATTGACGGTGTTTTAAAATACCAGGGCTCTATTGTTGTAACACCTCAACTGAATATTGCAACAGGTTAGACACTTCACTGAGAACTTATCCTGAGCACACGCGTTACCTATTTTGGAAACAAAGAAACCTGTGCTGCTGCATTCCATATCACAGTTGTTGATATACAGCTTCTTACACAAAGTGCTCTAGATGGAAGCCAATTGAGGTTAAGAATGTAGGACACTCAAGGTAATCTGTAGAAAAGAAGCTTTTACAATAAAGGCAGAGTAGCTGATCTTAACACTAAAAAAAGATGGAAACAATAATGAAGGACAAAGTGAGAAGGTAGAATTCAATACACCCTCTCCACTCTTACAGAGAAAGCACCTACAATAAAATACTTGCATGTCTAGTACTTTAAATTTAATATGATATTTTTTCTCAGTTTACAAAATATTTCTTATAACTTACATATTCTTCAAATCAGAATGATCTCAAAATGAAATAAGTTGTTTAAGAGGGAATATAGCAGCAACCAAACTATTAAACTACCTTGTAAGCCTGTATTTTGTGGTGATAATCATATTAAAATCCCAAGGATTTGCTGGGGAATTAATGTTGAAATGTTTTTAAAAGTCAGCCCCATTCATGGTTATACATTCCATTTCTATAGCTCTGAGTTTCTTAGACATCCTACAACTTAGTAACACAGATGATTCTAATGTAGTCAATCTTGGACATCTCTGATCTACTTTATCATTTTCAATTATCATAGAGGAAACATTTGGAAAAAATAATTAAATTGATTAGAGAATAGAAGTCTCAGGCGATTGTTCATGTCCTTGGAAGTAAACTTGAGTATATAGGGCTAGCCTGTGGGAAACTATGTAGTCAACAAGTCAAATTAAAATCATGTGATTGGAGAATGGGAGGAAGTCTGAAGTCAAATTTGCCCTCTTTAGAGTTTTGCCCACAATATATTGTAAGACAAAGAACAACAACAAAACAACAATAAGCAAATGAGAAGACTCAAGTAATTTAAGCTCAAATATACAAATGTCACCTACATGAACGCTTGAATCATTTCACGGTTTTATATACTGGTATTTCCACCTCCGTTCACTCTTCCCATATCTATGGCTACTGCCATAGTTCAGGCCTGTAATACATTTTACCTATGCTGCTGATGTATTCAAATTGATTCTCATTGTTTTCATTCTCCCCTATCTCTGTTCTCCACAGTGAATCCAAAATGACTGTTCCCAAACATCCGATCTGCCATCTTCAAATTCCTAAGCCTATCATACAACTATGTGTTCTGACCTCTGCTTATCTATTGACTTTGCCTCTTGTCATAGTCACATGTACACTCCACACTTACTGAATATGTACAGTTTTCAGAACACCCCTCATGTAGATTATGTTTTTAACTTCAGTGCTTCCACATTCATGCTACTTCCTCTTTTGGGCCTTTCACTACCATCTGTATCTTCCCTACCTGTGGTCTAGTTTACCTTTATTTTTATGAATGGAAGCAGCTATAAGATATCCAGAGAGTTTAGGAGAATCTTGTTGTAATAAAGCTATTCATCGAGTTCTATTTGTTCAAGGAAAAGCACACTTTAGAGATGCTCTCTTTGAGTCATTATGGTATCAAGTTGGTATTGTTATTGCATGAATCAATGAAGAATAGTCTGATAATGGAAACACTCAATGGGGATATTTGCATAAATGCTATGTTTTGTTGTATTGATGTGAAAAATTCTGATTCTCTTTCATTAAGGCTATTTTTGTACAGAGCATTGTGAATCTCTCTCTCTCTCACACACACACACACACACGCACAAATCCATTTCCATCTACATTCAAATTTTACTGCATCTCAAGAGCCTAGGATATTTTAGTGTGGGAAAAGAGCTGTGGAGAACCAGAGCTAGTAGCTGTTGAAATTACAAAATGATCAGAACATGTCTGCATTATCAACCTAACTTACCCTGTGCAACCCCATTTTCGGGTTAAAATAGAATTTAAAGAGTCTGAATATTTTGACATGATAGAGGGTTAATCTTTCAGGAAATAAAATTTAAAACCTGTTCAGTGTCTTCATGATGTCATAGAAACACAGAATAAAGGAAGCAACATATTTGTATGGTAGATGCTTGTTTTGAATACTGACTTCAAATCAGACACTTAGAAGCTATATGATATTTTAACAAGCAACTTAATTTCTCTGAACTTTATTTTCTGCATATGTATATAAAATTTACTTCACCAAGTTAGCTAGAAAGTCAATGAGAGAGCATATAGGAAAGCATTTTGTATACTATAAAACTGAAGAGATTGCACATTAATCATTAAGAGATTATGTTAATATAAAATTCATAATTATCACATATCGTAAAATAATTTTATAATTAATTGACCAATTATTATCATATTCTAGGTTGTGATCCTTGCATTTTCAATCATGAAAAATCAATTACAATAATATCAAAAATTATTGTGGATCAACTCCTGTAATTTCATTGATAAAAAGTATAATGGCAGACAATATTAGGGTAGTGCAAATGTAATTGTGGTTTTTGCATTTTTGAGATTTGCTGTTTGATATTGGAATACATTCTTAAATGAATGTAGGTTATACATCATTTAAATGTTCATTTCTCAATTTATTTATTTTTTGCTAGTGACTTACTACTTGTTATTTATTTTATATTAATTTAGACTGGAAATGATATTAGACAAAAAGCAAATTTGAGCAATTTTGTTATTCGGGTTCAAAATGGGTCGTAAAGCAGCGGAGACAACTCGCACATCATCAACAACACATTTGGCACAGGAACTGCTAATGAACGTACAGTGGAGTGGTGGTTCAAGAAGTTTTGCAAAGGTGGTTCAAGAAGTTTTGCAAAGTTTTGCAAAAGACGAAGAGTGTAGTTGGCCGGCCATTGGAAGTTGACGACAAATTGAGAGCAATCGTTGAAGCTGATCCTCTTACAACTACAGGAGAAGTTGCTGAAGAACTCAATATCAGTCATTCTATAGTAGTTTGGCATATGAAGCAGATTGGAAAGGTGAAAAAGCTTGATAAGCGGGTACCTCATGAACAGAGCAAAAATTTTTTTAAAAATTGTTTTGAAGTGACGTCTTCTCTTATTCTACACAACAAGGAACCATTTCTGGATCGAATTGTGACAGGTGACGAAAAGTGGATTTCATATGACAACCTGCAAAAACCAGCTCACTGGCTGGATGGAGAAGAAGCTTCAAAGCACTTCCCAAAGCTGAACTTGCACCAACAGAAGTCATGGTCATAGTTTGGTGGTCTGCTGCCAGCCTGATCCACTACAGCTTTCTGAATCCCAGAGAAAACATTATGTCTGAGAAATGTGCTCAGCTAATTGATGAGATGTGCCAAAAACTACAAGGCCTGCCGCTGGCATTGGTCAACCAAAGAGGTCCAATTCTTTTCTACCACAATACCTGACCACATGTCACATAACCAACCCTTCAAATGTTGAATAAACTGGGCTGCAAAATTGCCTCATCGCCATATTCACCTGACCTCTCACCAACCAACTACCACTTCTTCAGGCATCTCAACAATTTTTTGCAGGGAAATTGTTCTACAACCAGCAGGATGCAGAAAATGCTTTCCAAGAGTTTGTTGAATCCCAAAACATGGATTTTTACGCTATGGGAGTAAGCAAACATTTCTTGTTGGCAAATTGTGTTGATTGTAATGTTTTCTATTTTGATTAATATAGATGTGTTTGAGCCTAGTTATAATGATTTAAAATTCACAATCCAAAACCACAATTACTTTTGTACCAACCTAATACTATAGATTTAACAATATTAAATTATGAAGCCTTTTAATTCAAAATAACATGCATATATATTTTGGGTGAACAGTAAAACAGTGTGTCTGTGTGTATATATATGTGTGTGTGTGTATATATATAACATATATACTGACCACATATATATACACACATGTGAGTGTGTGTTTGTGTAAACTCCATGCTTGATGGATGATGGAATAGATCTGTGAGCAACAAAGGCACAGTTACTCAGGAATTTTTGACTTAAAAGTTAGCAGCATCAGTGCTAGATGAATGCCATATATATATGAATAGAATCCAAAAATCTATCAGCCGAATTCCAAAGTTTAATAACTTCCTCAGTGTCCTCCCAAAACTTAGTTATAGGGCCAGTATTGTTTGAATCCTAACATTTTTTGATCAATTATTTTCTTTAAGTTTCTTGTCTGTTCACAGATACAATAATATTTGAAGATTCCAAATTCCTCAATATACCGAAATTGTTTATTTTTGTTAGCAAAGCAAAGTTCTGACAAAATATTTGATGCCTTATTTGAGGTGTTAGGAAAATGACTGGAATTAGATCAGTGGTGTTTTTTATAAAGCAAAACCTGCTATAAATATAGATTAGATTTGCAACCAGATTTCATTAACTTATCAAAGGTGCAGTAGGGCAGCAATTTGGAGACGTTTTCCTTCAAAACTCTTGTCTCCAAAATTTCTCAGAATATTTTTGATATTTATATGGAAACTTCAAAAGAAAGTATATGACTAATTCTGTATGCCTGCATTTTGTTACCTAAAGTCTGTAGAGGGACATGTAATGTCAGACAACGACATCTCTACCCTCCTCGCCACCTAGATACAAAACCTCAGTCATCCCAATACATTCTTCTTTTTCTTACTTTTCAATCACTTGATATCTAAATGTATGTGTATGGTTGTTATCCCTAAAATAATAGCCAAAGTTGTCCTGCATTTAATTTGTAAACCAATCTGGGAATAATTGAAATCTTTATAAAGTCTTCCAATCCATGAAGATGATTTATTCCTCCATATATTTGAGTTCTTTTAAATATCATTCATAAAGTTTGTTGTTTTTAGTTTTATAGATTTATTCCATGATACTTGGCATTTTATTTTTCACATTTTTGTGATGCTGCTATATTTTGCCTGCAACTAACCAATGGAAATTATTTAAAACCCTTCACCAAACCTTTCACTTAGGCATTGATAGCACCCATCAGATGTCCAAACTATTATTTATTGGACCAGGCCTTTTCAAAACTATCAAGCAGATAGTCAGGTCCTCTGAAGTGTGCCAAAGAAATAATCCCCTGCACTGCAGGCCATATATTTCAATCCCTGTATCTTTAACCTCCTTGTTAAGTTTGTCTCTTCCAGAATCAAAGCTGTAAAACTACAAATGATTTTTCAAATGGAGCTCCAGATGCAGTTCATGACTAAGATCTTCTGCAGACCTCTGGACCGGCCTGCTAGTCCATGCTCTGATGTTAATGACATCGAAGGCACCCCTGCCGAGGAAATCTCAACTGCATGACCCCTACTACGCCCCACGTCAGCAGGAAGCAGTTAGAGTGGTCGTCGGCCAGCCTCCCCAAGAGCACTTGGGTTTTCCTGTCGAGAGGCGGTACTGAGAGACAGGACTAGCTGGATTTCCTAGGCCAACTAAGAATCCTTAAGCCTAGCTGGGAAGGTGACTGCATCCATCTTTAACCATGGGGCTTGCAACTTAGCTCACACCTGACCAATCAGGTAGTAAAGAGAGCTCATTAAAATGCTAATTAGGCAAAAACAGGAGGTAAAGAAATAGCCAATCATCTATCGCCTGAGAGCACAGTGGAAGGGATAATGATAAGGATATAAACCTGGGCATTCAAGCCAGCAACAGCTACCCCCATTGGGTCCCCTCACATTTTATGGGAGCTCTATTTCCACTCTTTCCAATCTTTCAACTACAAAAAAGAAAGAAAGAAAGAAAAGAAAATTAACTTTTTTATATCAGTTAAATTCATCCATGATGTTTTTTATATTTTCTGTATTCTTACTGGTCATTTTTCTATTTATTCTATCAACTATCCAGGAATATGTGTTAAAGATGTCCACTTCAATTGTAAATTTCTTGAATTGTAAATTTCTTGAATTGTTCTTTCAGTTTTGTCATTTTTTTTTACCTTATGCATTTTGAAGTTGTATTATTTCCTGCATACAAATGTAGAATTGTGGTGTCATTCTTTTGGAGTAAACCATGATCATTACTGGCACTACTTACTTGATATCTAGACATGTTGATTGCTTCAATTTCTTTGATCTTAATAAAAATACACCAACTTTTTAAAAAGTATTACGTCTTTTATTTCTTTCTGTTTGACTTTATTGTGATATATACTTTTTTCTCTTCTTTATTTTCCAGAGTCTTTGATTGATCAACAAGCTGTTTTACCCTGCCATTTTTTTACCTTTAACATTTTATGTAGAGCTTCTCTTACTTTTTAGTTATTCAAAATATGCATCTTTCAATTAGTCTAGTCTTAAATGTAAAGATGACTTTTCATTTACTGACAATGTCAAAGCCTCCAAGAACTTTTCTATTTAACTCCTTCTACCTTTTATGTTATTGTTGTCCTGAATTTTATTCTACATGCTTTTAAGCCTCATAAGGGATTGTTATTGTTTTTATGCAAACATTTATTACATTTACCCACATATGTACAGTTTTCTTTTTTTTTTTTTTTTTTTTTTTTTTTTTTTTTTTTTTTTTTTTTTTGAGACGGAGTCTCGCTCTGTCGCCCAGGCTGGAGTGCAGTGGCCGGATCTCAGCTCACTGCAAGCTCCGCCTCCCGGGTTCACGCCATTCTCCTGCCTCAGCCTCCTGAGTAGCTGGGACTACAGGCGCCCGCCACCTCGCCTGGCTAGTTTTTTGTATTTTTTTAGTGGAGACGGGGTTTCATCGTGTTAGCCAGGATGGTCTCGATCTCCCGACCTCGTGATCCGCCCGTCTCGGCCTCCCAAAGTGCTGGGATTACAGGCTTGAGCCACCGCGCCCGGCCATATGTACAGTTTTCTTATTGCTCTCTATGCATTCTTATAATTTTCTACTTTTATATCTGTCATCATTTCCTTCTGCCTATTACTATTTCTTTTTATTCATATATTCTAGCAAAAGATTTTCTCAGTATTTGTTGTCTAAAGTGTCCTACATTTTTTTTATGATATTCAGAAACTGAGATTACTCAATATTTGGCTACATTTTGGGGGTAAGAGTCTGTCTGTATTGAATTCACCATGCTTCCACAGTGTAGTCTTCTAGATATCCAACTGAAAATCAGTAGTTGCTCTTCTTTTGTAAATGAATGAAAATACACACACACACACACACACACACACACACACACAAATGTTACAAGATTTTTGCAAGGTTTTCCCAAATAGGTAGTTAAATAATAAACATAATTTCAATGGTTTAGAACAAAACATAGCTCAAATGATTTATAGTACTTATGGTATTACCATATTAAATTGTGTGAAATTGTATATATTTATTGAAAAGTTAATTGTATATATTTATTGAAAGTTAAAGCTTCTAATGAAAAAGAATAGAAAATCCCAAAAAGAAAACATTATTTCTAAGTGCAATTATATAAAAACAATAAAATAAAACACAGATATATTAAATAAAGATATTATCTGTATATCTTAATTTTATTTACTATTTTAATCTTTTTATGATTTCCTATTGCCCTATGGAACATTTTCTCAATTTTAATATGTCATTAATTTATTGTTTACTCCAAAGATTTATCAATCCTGCTCTGTTTTCCATATATATTTGATTTTCAATATATTGATTTCTTTATTTAGATAGCAATTTTTTTCATACTTGACATTTTCAATAAATGAAAATTTCTGTTCTTTGTATTTCTATTTTTGCTTTATATGAATAATAGCTTCTTTATCTAATTAAATATGTTTATCCTGCCTATTTTATATTATTGCCCCACCTGTTCCACAAATATGGTGGTATATGAGGGTATAAAATATTATACAATAATCTTTTTAAATAATCTTTTAAAATAATAATATTTGAACTACTCAGATATGTAGCTATATTGGCTTGTTTAGGTCTATTTGAACTATTCAGATATATAGCTATTTTGGCTTGTTTGGGTCACAGTCCCCAGTGCTATGAGCGACTTTGATAATATCTATAGAGGAATGGCTGATGGCAAAACCCTAGTCTGTCTCAGTCTTGGTGAGTTCAAGGAGATAAGAGAGATGAATCCTTAAAGTAGATAAACTGAATATTAATATTAATAATACCAGTTTGCTTTTCTTTCATCAGTTTCATCTTTAAAGTCATGGAGAAGAAGTAGCAAAAAGTGGCAATACTGTCAGACTTTAACTAAATATCAATCTTGAGGAGCCGGATGTAGGAAACACAGAGGGGAATGATTGAGTAAATACTTGTCAGTCATGTTCAGCCTTTATTTTTCTGATTAACTTTCAACTCCACCTTCCAAATCAACCACATAGATGCCAACCAACTGGACTGTTGGTGTCAATAGATGAAATTATAGGATATAATAATCCACAGGCAGTGCAGGGGAAAGGTTAGAGAAAAATAATTTTCTTTTAACATTTTCTTTCATTAACTCCTCTGGTTTCCCCTGACTTGCTCCAGTCACTCACCTATCCAGGGATCCATCACAGTTGTATTTTGGGAAGTAAGGAGGTCTGGTATCCATAAATACTTTTGGTTTTATAATTTCTAAAAGGGTGTTAAGAAATGTTGTCAACAATGTGTAATACATCACTATATTACTTGAATTACTTGAATTTATTTCCATAATTTTATATTTGTATTGTTATTAAGTATTCTTTGAATCATTCACTATAATTTTATAAAAATAAAATAATGCAACATGTATTCTTTTTGGTCTCTTTTCACTCAGCTTAGTTATTTTGAGGTTTTCCGTGTGTGTGTGTGTCTGTGTGTGTGTCTGTGTGTGCACACATGCACGTTTAGTTGAGATGGGGGTTTCACCATGTTGGCCAGGCTTGTCTCGAACTTCTGGCCTCAAGCGATCTGTCTGCCTCGGCCTCCCAAAGTGCTGGGATTCCAGACATGAGCCACCACACCCAGCCTATTATGAGTTTTATTCTCATTGTTAAATGTATCTATAACCCACTCTTTGTGATTGCCAAGTAGTAGTTCATGGTGTAGATATATCACAATTTATTTATTGTGATAAAACTGACACTTTAGTTTTTCTTTTTTTCTTTTTTTTTTTTTTTGGCTATTACAAATAAAGCTTAGATAAACATTTGCTTCTATGTCTTTGTTCAGATATATCTATTTAATTTCCCTTGTGCAAATATCTAGAAGTAGAATGGCCACCTCATAAGATAGGTACTTGTTTAATTTTTTAAAGAAACTTTCAAAATATTTTCCAAAGTAACATTTCATATTCACATCAACTGTGGATGACAGTTGTAGTTTATATACCTCCTGACCAATACTTGATATAGTCAGTCTTTTATAGTTTACACATTCTAACCAGTGTGTGTAGTAATTTCTTACCAAAACAAAGAGGAGTTTATATATTACATATATAATACGAAGGGAAATATATATATTATATAATATATGGAGTATATATATTATATAATATGTATGGGAGTTTATTAAGTATTAACTTACGTGATCACAAGGTCCTGCAGTAGGACCTGTCTGCAAGCTGAGAGGCAAGGAGAGCAAGTCCGAGTTCCAAAACTGAAGAACTTAGAGTCTGATGTTCAAAGGCAGGAAGCATCCAGCATGGGAGAAAGATGTAGACTGGAAGGCTAGGCCTGTCTTACCTCTTCATGTTTTTCTGCCTTCCTTATATTTACTGGAAGCTAATTAGATGGTGCCCATCGGATTAAAGATGGGTCTGCCCTCCCCAACCCACTGACTCAAATGTTAATCTCCTTTGGCCACATGCTCACAGATACACGGAGGATTAACATTTTATATCCTTCAATCCAATCAAGGTGACAGTCAGCATTAACCATCACACCATGTATTTGCATAGTTTCAAAAATTCCTCATTATCGATTTCCAGTTTTATTCCATTGTGGTTAGACAATATGCTTAATATTATTTTATTATTTTAATGTTTTAAAACTCACTTTCTGATCTAACATATTGTCTGTCCTTGAGAATCAGCCATGTGCTGAGGGGAAGATGTGTATTCTGAAGCTATATGATAAAATGTTCTGTAAATAACTATTCCGTCTGTTTGTCCGACAGTGCAGATTATGTCCAATATTTCTTTGTTGATTTTCTGTCTAGAAAATATGTCCAATCCATAAAGTGGGGCAATGAAGTCTCCAATTACTATTGAAATGGAGTCTCTATATCTCTTTGCCTCTATTATTTGCTTTATATATCTGGGTGCTCCAGTGTTAGGTGCCTATATTAATTTAAAATTGCTATATCCTTTTTGCTGAATTGACCCCTTTAACATTAGTGACTTTCTTTGTCTCCTGTTACAGTTTTTGTCTTAAAACCTGTTTTGTCTGATGTAAGTATAGCTACTCCTGCTATTTTTTGGTCCCTATTTGGCAAGGGATATCTTTTTCATTTCTTCACTTTCAATCTATGTGTGTCTTTATAGGTAAGGTATGTTTCTTGTAGGCAAAAGATGATTGGGTCTTTTTAAAAATCCATTAAGCCACTCTATGTCTTTTGATTGGAGAAGTTATTTCATTTACATTTAATGTTGTTATTGATAAGTAAGGACTTAATTCTGCTATATTGTTATTTATTCTCTGGTTTGTTGTTTATTCTCTGGTTTGTTATTTCTTCTCTTCCTTCTTTCCTTCCTTCCTGTCTTCCTTTTAGTGAAGGTTATTTTCTATGGTGGTATAATTTTTTGTTTTTTATCTTTTGTATATCTATTTTATGGTTTTTAATTTTTTTTATTATTTGAGTGACTTGAGGTAAGGAATTGAAAAATGAATGCTGGTGGTGGGTGTGGGTAGGCTTGCTCAATATTTATGTGTAGAATATAAACAATTTTAAATCACAAAAGAAAATCCTGACATAAGTAAATTTGTTTGCTTCTTTCTATAATTGGTACCTTCAACAACAGAGTGACTCTCTTAATTTCCAAAGTAATAGCCATTTATAGACCAAGAAGTGAAATTAATTAAAAAAGCAGATGGTTTGGCACATCCTCTCCTTTCCTGGTACTCAACTTCTTTTAACTGCAGTGAAGTCTTACTTGCTTAGGGACTAGATCAACCTTAAGCATTCCAACTACCTATTGGGTCAAGGCCACTTAAAGGGCCGATGACAGCCAAGGTAAACAATTCAATACTCCTCAAGCATATTTTTTTATTTGAAATATTAGCCTGATTTCTTCTTTTCTTTCCAATGGACTTTCACATAATCTGATTCTGATTACTAGTTGATGAGAGAATTTTGAGGTTTGGCTTTTGTTCCTCAATCTTGCTCCTGACTGTCCAATCTACTGTTGTAAAGCATGCCATTTCATGTTCTTGAAATTTTATTCTCTTCTATCTGCAAAATGAGTAGCACTTCTCTAGTCCCCAAGAATGATTCATTCATCTTGGTGTGTTGACTTGCACATTATTATTTACTATCTGCTGTGGAAAGCACACAAAGTTCTTGGTAAAGCATTTATTGTAGGACAGGTCTGGCATTAATGAAATCCCTCAGCTTTTGTTTGTCTGAGAATGTCTTTCTTTCTCTTTCATATCTGAAAGTTATTGTTCAAGATATACTATTCTAGAATAAAAATATTTTTCCTTTAGTAGTTTAAATATGTCATGCCACTATCTCCTGGCCTGTAAGGTTTTCACTGAAAAGTCTGCTGCCATATGTATTGGAACATCGTTGCATGTTATTTATTTCTTTTTTCTTGCTGTTTTGGGGATTCTTTTTTTATCCTTTACATTTGGAAGTTTTATTATTAAATGCCTTGAGGTAGTTGAGATGACTAATACTGAGTGTCAACTTGGTTGGATTGAAGGATTCAAAGTATTCATCCTGGATGAATACATTCATCCTGGGTGTGTCTGTGAGGATGTTGCCAAAGGAGATTAATATTTGAGCCAGTGGGCTGGGAAAGGCAGATCTATCCTCAGTCTGGGTGGGCACCATCTAATAAGCTGCCAGCAAATGTAAAGCAGGCAGAAAAATGTGATAAGGTTAGACTGCCTTAGCCTCCCATACATCTCTCTCCTGTGCTGGATGCTTCCTGCACTCAAACATCAGACCAAGTTCTTCAGCCTTGGAACTCGGATTGGCTTCCTTCCTCCTCAGCTTGCAGACAGCCTATTGTGGGACCTTGTTATTGTGTGAGTTAATACTAATTTTTATACATATATATTCTGTTCCTCTTGAGAACCCTAATATAGATTTTGGTAACAGGAGTGGTTCTAGAGGAACAGAATTTTAAGGATAGAGTTCTTTCATTGGTTTTGGGGTTTCTGGAGTTGGCTGCTTAATATGATTAACCGAAAAATGCTGAGGAATCTACTTCTAATAGTATGGAGAACACTGATAGTCCTTGGCATGAACTGTTTAGAGAGTTAACGCAAAATGAATTCATTTGATACTCCCGATTCACCACTCATGAGAGGCAAGGAGTTTAGTGACTCTATACATTGTAGATTTGACTATATGTGTAGAACCAAGGAACATAATAAAGTTGGTTGGTTGCTCCTAAGTTCACTGGACAAAGTGATGAAAGAAAATGATGAGCTCAGAGATTCTAGCTCCCAGTTTTAGAAGCAGATACTGTCTCAAATCTGCTAAGATTGCCATGAGTGAGTCTTATCTCCTGTATAGAAAGAGTTGTAATTGTGGAAAACCAGACACAAGCTCTTATCATGCAAGTGGGTGACCTGCAATAAAAGGTGCATGCACAGCCTCACCAGGTGGCTACTGTTAAAGTGAGGGCATTGATCGGAAAAGAATGAAACTCTGCAACTTGGAGGGGGACATGTGGGAGGACCCTGATGAAGCTGGGGACACTGACTTTGTAAATGCTGATGAACTTTTCTTGCCAGAAGAAACAGCTTCTCTATCCCCAGTAGTGGCAACATCCCCTCCCCGACCCATACTTCCATCAGCTTTCCACCTTTGTCCTAGGAGATAAACCCTGAGCTGCCTGAGGCAACGGCCTCCTCTGAGGCAGTTGCCAGGCAACATAATGTTGATTCTCCTCAGGATCCACTCCCAATACCCCTTTTTGCTTCTAGACCTATACCTAAAGTCCTGATGGGCTCCTAGAGGTGAGGTTGAGAGTGTGACCTATGAGGAGGTATGCCACACTCGAAAAGAACTGCTTTTGTTTTCTAATTTATACAAGCAAAAATCTGGAGAACAGGCATGGGAATGGATATTAAGGATATGGAATAATGGTGGAAGGAACAAAGGTTTGGATCAGGCTGAATTTATAGATTTGGGCCCACCAAATAGTGATTCTGCATTTAACGTTGCAGCTTGATGAGTTAAAACAGGTTCTAATAGTTTATTTGCTTGGTTAGCTGAAATATGGATTAAAAGATGGCCTACTGTGAGTGAGCTGGAAATGCCTGATCTCCCTTGGTTTAATGTAGAGAAAGGGATCCAAAGCCTTGGGAAGATTGGGATGGTGGAGTGGATTAGTCACTTTAGACCTACTCATCCCAGCTGGGAGGGTCCAGAAAATATACCCTTGACCTATGCTTTGCAAAACAGATTTGTGAGGGCAGCACCTGCACAAATCTTTGATTTGAAGAGCCCTGTAATTGCTCTTCTCTGTATGTCAGATCTAATGGTGGGAACTACAGTCACTCAACTACAAAACTTGAACACAATGGGAATAGTTGGATCCCCAAGGTGGCAGGGGCCAAGTGGCAGCACTCAACTGTCAAAGGCAAGGTGGGTGTAGCTACTGTAATGGACAGCAGAGGCAAAGCAGCAATCAGAATAGTCTGACTCATGTAGAGCTCTGGCATTGGCTAATTAATCACAGTGTTTCTAGAAGTAAGATTGAGAGGAAGCCTACCACATTCCTACTTAATTTATATAAGCAGAATACTCCCAGATTGAATGGACAAAATAATAATTTGAATGATAAAAACAGATTATTGACTGTGTACAGTGGCTCACACCTGTAATACCAGCACTTTGGGAGGCCAAGGTGGGTGGATCACTTGAGGTCAGGAGTTTGAGACCAGCCTGACCAACATGGCGAAACCTTGTCTCTACTGAAAATGCAAAAATTAACTGGGTGTGGTGGTGAACACCTGTAGGCCCCCACTTAGGAGGGAGAGACAGCCTCCCACTTGGGAGGCTGAGACAGGATGATTGCTTGAACCTGGGAGGCAGAGGTTACAGTTTTTCTTTTTTCTCCCCTGATCATGTATTTGCAAATGGCCTATCTTCACGCTCACTAAATTTTTTCTGCTTATTTCTGATATTAAGAGACTGTGATGCATTGTTCAGTATATAAATTGCTTTTTTGAAGCCCAGTATTTCCACTTTATTCTTTTTAATCATTTCAATCTCTGTTAAATTTATCTGATAAAATTCTGAATTCCTTCTCTGTCTTATCTTGAATTTGTTTGAATTTCCTCAAAACAGCTATCTTAAATTCTCTCTCTGAAAATCCACATATATCTGTTTTTTCAAGATTGGCTCCTGGTGCCTTATTCAGTTTGTTTGATGAGGTCCTGTTTTCCTGCATGGTCTTGATGCTTGTGGATGTTCATCAGTTTCTGGTTTGAATTGAAGACTCTGAATTGAAAAGTTAATTTGTCTTTGCAGTCTGGTCTTGTTTGTACCCATCCTTCTTGGGAAGGCTTTCCAAGTATTTAAAGGAACTTGAATGCTGTGATCTTAGCTATATTTGCATTAGGGGGCACCCAAAGATCAGTAGTGCTGTGATTTTTGCAGGCTTGTATAAGAACCACTATGGTGGTCTTCAATAAGATCCAAAAGAGTTATCTGGATTACCAGGCAGAGACTCTTGTTTTATTTCCTTACTTTCTTCCAAACAAGTGGAGTCTCTTTCTCTGTACTGAGCCACCTAGAGCTAGGGGGTGCAAGGACACAAGCATCACTGTGGCAACCATCACTGGGACTGCACTGGGTCAGACCTGAAGGCAGCACAGGACTGTGTCTCGCCCAAGGCCCAATGTGAACCACTACCTGGCTAATGTGTGTGTTTGCTCCAGGCCCTAGGACTCTACAATCAGCAGGTGGTGAGGCCAGCCAGGATTGTGTCCTTCCTTTCAGGGCAGAGTTCCCCTAGGCTTTAGGTGGGTCCAAAGATGCTGTCTGGAAGCCAGGGGCTAGAGTCAAAAACTTTAAAAATCTACCTGGTGCTCTATTTTATTAGAACTAAACTGGTGCTCAAACCACAAGGCAAAGTTCTTCCCACTCTCATTTCTCCTTTTCACAGGCAGAGGGGCCTTTCCCCCTGGCCACCACCACCACAGACCCATGGAGGGTACTGCCAGGCTACCACTCATGTTCACTTAAGTCCCGAGGGTTCTTCAGTCAGCCTTTGGTGAATGCTGCCAGGCCTAGGACTCACCCTTCAGGGCAGTGGGCTCTGCTCTGACCTGAGGTAGGTCCATAAATGCCATCCAAGAGCCAAGGCTTGGAACTGGGGACCCCAAAATCTCACTTGGTGCTCTACCCCACTGTGGTCAAGTTGGTTCCTGAAGCCACCCTGCCTTAGAATCTCACCCAAGGTCTATGGCTTACTACCTGGTTATTGCTGCTGGTTCTTCAGGGACCAAGGGTTCTTTAGTCAGCAGGTAAGTAATCCTGCTAGGACTGGGTTCTTCCCTTCAAAACAGGCAGTTTCCTTCTTGCTCAGGGTATACCTAAATATATCATTTTGGAGGTAAGACACAGAATAAAGACCACATGTCTCTTCCCAGTGCCTCTCGTACTGTGGCTGAGCTGGCATTCAAGATGCTGAAGTCCTCTTTGCTTTTCCCTTTCGTCTCCTGAAAGCAGAAGGAAGCAGTCACTTTTGTTGCTGTGAGATGAGCTACCTAGCTTTTGGAGAGGGGTGACACAAGCACTTCCATAGCTTCCCCAGCTGGTGTCCCACACCCACTGGCTTTGAGCCCAGCATAGCATTAGGACTTGCCTTGGAATTGTAGTCCTTGTGGCCTAGATGGCCTTGGAAATTTATTCAGGACCCCGGAGCAGTTTAGCCTGTCGTGGCAAGGCTTGCCAAAATTCAAGTTACAACTGCTGGGATGGACTAGCCCCTCTGGCTAGTGCTGGTCTAATTGCTCCCTGTGTTGGTGGCCATTGGCTGAGTTTAGACCTGTTTTGCTTCTCACTACAACAGGGCAGCACCGAGTTCTATGCAGGGTCTCACAATCACTGCTGCTCTCTTCCTCCCACAAGTGCACAGATTATCCATGCCATGCAGTGACTGGTGGGAGGATGGAGGAAAGGCAGCATCAGTGATTCAAGCATGTCTTTCTTACCCTCTTCAGTGCTTCTTTCAGCAGTATGGTATTAAAACAAGGTACTGCTATTGTTCACCTGATTTTTGATTCTTATGGAGGTACTCTGTTTTGTAGATACCCAATTGATGTTCTTATGGGAGGGACAATTGTGAAGGCTTCTGTTCCACCATCTTGCCTCATTTAATTTTTTTGACATACAGATAAATGTTTTTCATCAAATTTGGGAAGTTTTGGCCACTCTTTTTTCAGACATTCTTACTATAATTTCACTTAGCTATCTTCTGGTATTTCTATTATGTGTATGTTGTTATACTTGATGGTTCCCCAAAGATCTCTGAAGGTGTATTTATTTTTCTTTATTATTTTCCTTCTTGTTTCTCAGACTGGTAATCTCAATTGATCTTTCTTCAGGTTTGCCGATTCTCTTTTTTGTCATCCTTAATCCACTTTTGATCATCTCTAGTAAATTTTTCTTTTAGTTATTATAATTTTCAACTTTAGAACTCTATTTGGTTCTTTAAAAATTGTTATCTCTTCACTGATATGCTTCATTTAGTGAGACATCATTTCTATAATTCCTTTTACTTTTTAAATATTATTTTCTTTAGTTTTTCAAATATGTTTGTAATATTTACTTAAATTATTTATCTAGGATTTCTCAGGAAGTTTCTATTAACTGTTTTTCTTTTCTATGTATAGGCAATACTTTCTTGAGTTTGTTTGCATGTCTTATAATTTTGTTGTTGTTGAAACTGAACACTTTAAATAATATAATATGGCATATTGGAAAATCCAATATCTTCCCCACCTCTTGTTCTTTGTTGTTGTTTCTATTGCTCTTTATTTCTTTTTATGTTACTTTCCCAGGTCTTTCTCTAAAGTCTGTATTCTTTCTTGTGCATGGTCACTGAAGCTGGCGTTTTTAAATTAATGTCAATTAATGATAACACATAGATTTCCTTAAATGTCTTAAACCAATAAATGTGTCAGGGAACATCTCAGTGCTCTAGTAGGCAATTTTAAACCTTGTTCCTGTGCAAAACCTTGAGGCTAGCCAGGGGAGATGAAGGCCTTCTCAACTCTGTCTTCCTAGACATGCAAACAGCCCTGCACATACATGTGGTGTCCTGGTTTCCTTAGAATATTTAGAAGTTTTTCAAAGCCCTCAATAAACATTTCAATTCCCAGTTTATGTGTTTGTCTTAAGTTTTTTTGATCAGCCTCTTGTTAGTTTTAACTAGTATTACTGCTTTAGGCATTTGCCATGTTAAACAATAGCCACTGAGAATTATCAACAAACATCCTAGGGTTTAGGTTTTACTCCCTATATGACTCCTAAGTCAGATCAAATAAAAGCCAGCCCTGTGTGGTGCCTTTTCATAAAGCTGACAGAGAGGTCAAAGCGTGATAATTATCTCAGGTGTATCCTTTTGGGAGCTCCAAACTTATTTTGCCCCATCAAGTGGCTTCTAGGCTGCTTGTTTTCACAGCTGCAGTGGCTCCAAGGCTACTAATTTTCAAGGCTAAGGTATCTGAGGACAGAAAACTAGAACTAGGTAAAGTTAAAATGCTACAACTCTCATTGTTCCTTTAACTGTCTGTCTTGAATAAATGCACCTCACATTGTTACAAGCCCTTTTTAATTCCTAGAATTCTGAAAAAATTGATTTTGAGAGTTTATGCCACTCTTCTTACTGTTTTTATGGAGAGCAGAGTGCAGGGGCCTTTGAAAACAGTATGCTGAGAATAGATAGGGCTCAAGGACAGTATCTCCAATTGAACTTTTAATGAACTCCCGTAGGCGCCAAGAAGGCGGGCAGATAAGGAAGAGCATAGAAACAAGGAACTGAGTAGAAGGTTACATGTGGGAAAAGAAAGTTTGTTTTGCATTGCATTCTTTCTGCTGACGTGGGGTTTATGGAGTATAAATAAAGTGAGGTGGAGGCTCTGAGTGCGGCCGCCATGTTCTGTGTGTGTCTTTGTCTTTTGTGTGTTCTTTCATTCTCCACCACCCCCGGCACGGACCCCAACAGAAGAGTTCCTTACTCCACCATTCTGAAAGGGCTTTTTTGGATGTTTGTTTCATAAGTTTTAAGAGTTCTTACATATTTTGAATATAAATCTTTTATCAAATATGTGATTTAGAAATATCTTTTCCCAGTCTGTGTCTTTCCGTTTAACAGTGTCTTTTTATGAGAAATTATTAATTTCCAATGAAGACTATTCTATTGATTTTTCTTATATTGGTCTTGCTTTAGGTATTACATCTAAAAATTTTTGCCTAACTCAATGTCACACAGATGTTCTTTTATTTCCTCTAATATATTTGAGTTGTATGTTTTACATTTATGTCTTCAGAACTTTTTTTGGCATATTGTACAAGGTATAGATCACTTTTTATATTTATAATATTAATATCCAATTGTTAATCATTTGTCAAAAGAGGATCCTTTCTCCCACTGAATTACCTTTGCACCTTTACAAATGTGTGGGTCTGTTTCTGAACTCTGTATTGTTTTTGACTGATGTATTTGAGTATCTTGATACCAATACTACACTGTTTTTGTTACTGCAGCTTTATAAATACTCTTGATATCAGGCACTGTAGGTCCTCCTTTTGAAAAAAATTTTTTAAGTTGCTTTGCCTTTTTTAAGGTCATTTGCATTTCCACAAGAATTTTAAAATCAGCCTACAGAATTACTTTTTAAATTCCTTATGGGTTTTATTGTAACAAAGTTGAAGAAACATATCAATTTGGGAGAACAGATATTTTAACAATTGAGTCTCTTATTCCTAATATTAGTAATTTGTGGGGTTTTAAAAATCCTTATTACTCTGGCTAGAGGTCTTTCTCAAAGAACTAACTTTACATTTTTTAATCAACTCCATGGTTATACTTCTGTTTATGCTTATTTGATGTTAGTTCTGTTCTTCTATAATTTCTTTTTTTCTGATTATTTTGTATTTCATTTGCTCTTATTTTTCTAGTTCCTTTGTGGCAATAGCAAACAACAGAAATAATATTTATAGAATAAAAAATACAACCTACGTTTCCCCATGGCAACAAATACCCTACATTATCTTATTTTAATTTTTAGAATATTTTATTTAAAAATAGAGATGGTGTCTAACTAGATTGCCCAGGCTGATCTTGAACTCCTGAATTCAAGTAATCTTCCCACCTCAGCCTCCTGAAGTGCTGTACTGGAATTACAGGTGTGGGCCACCATGCCTGGCCAATTGACTTTTTATAACCAGAAATTTTGTTAAATTTTCTTCTAAGCTTATTATTTATTTTGAAGTTGCTGCACACCCACAAATATATTATCTGTCAATAATTGGCAATTTATGTTTTTTTAGTATTTCTGAACAAATAGCACCTGTAGTGGAATGCTGAATCAGGAGAGGGAGCTGACACCTTTGGCCTGTTAAAAGAAATAATTTTGATATTTTATCCCCTGTATGATAAGTACATTTTTTATAGACACATTATACCAATTTTAAATTTTTCACGTCAGTACACAGTTTACTATAAAATTGTTTTTGAAATTTTAAAAATCATGGTTGATTTTGAATTTTATTAAATATTTTTCTGCATCTAGTGAGCATATTATTTTCCTCCTTTAAACTGTTAATAGTGAATTGCCACAATCAAATACTAAGTTCTAGTATTCAATAGTACAGTAGGAAAATTATAGTTAAAAATAATTTATTGTGTATTTCAAAATAACTAGAACAGAATAATTATAATGTTTCTAACACAAAGAAAGGTTAAATGTTTGAAATGATGGATATCTCAATTACCTTGATTTGATCATTATATGTTGTATAGATGTATTAAAATATCACATGTAACCCAAAAATACGTACAAACTACTATATTTCAGTAAAAGAGGAAAAGAACTTAAAGCAACCAGAGAATAATAATGATGGGAATATTGTGGTAGTGGGGAGGGTGCTGTAGGAGTCCGAGAGCTACATGCTATTGCTGTGCTGGAGGTGCCATTGTAATTGCTCCAGGTGGTGCACCCATTGAAGAGTGAACAATCAGGCTAGAGTTGTGGCGACTGAGAGGATGCTAAGGCTAAAGGTGGAGTTCCCAAGAAGACTCAGCAATTTGAGATGCCCATGAAGCAGGGAGATGGAGAGGTAGGGGGTCAGGGGAGAGAGAGAAAGAGAGATTACTAAGGAACAGATCTCTTCTCCTACCTACTGTTTTTTTGTTTGTTTGTTTTTGTTTTTTGCAAGAGTCTCCTACTGAGAAGCCAGTTGACAGGGGAGTCTGGAAAATTTAGTTTTCCCCGTCTATCCCACCCTTTACAGAGCAGAGTAAGAGGGATTAAAAAATTGCCTAATATTAAATCAAATTTGTGTTGCTAAAATAAATATTGTTATAATACATTTTACAATATTTTCTTTAGGATTTCTCTGTCTTTTGTACCTACAATCACAAATGAGAATGTCCTGTAATTTTCCTATCTTGTTTGTGCCTCTCTGGCTTGAAAATAAAGATTTCCGCAACTAATATAAATGATAATGATAAAGAGTAGCCCCTCTTTTTATGTTCTCTGGAATAGTGTAGAAAATTTTGAAACTGCGATTTCCTTAAATATTTGATGAAATGCTCATAGACTCCTCAGGTACCAGTGTTTTATTGAAGTAAGATTTTTACCTTCTGATTCAATTACTTTATTTTTCATATTTTAAACCTGTTTACTTAATGTAGACAATAACCTTCACTCCTAATATGCACTTATTTTAATCTCTACAGCATCTGTGGCTATACGAAATGTATTCCTGACATTGCTTATTAATGTCTTCACTCATTTTCTTGATACATTTTGCAAGTAATTATCTATTTCATTAATCTCTTTAGAACCCGTTTTTCACTGTTGATTATCTCTGATTTGTATAATTGAATTATGTAATGTTATTAAAAATTATTTTATATTTTCACTTATACTTTATTTTGCTCAATTTTGTTATTCTCTTATAACTTGTTAAATACAATGTTCACTAATTAATTTTAGTCTTTCTTTGTATAAAATTATTTTCTTGTATTTGTGCTTAGTGGCAACCCACAAGTTTTTATCTCCTACATATTTTTTAATTTCAAATATGACTTCTTATTTGAAGCATGTTAGATCTGTGTTTTTACATCCCTAAATATATTATTTTAAATTAATTGCATTGTTGCTTGATAGTGTTATTTCAAAAATACCAACCCTTTTAAATTTGGTAAAATAAGCTTGTTGGCTTTGTATAAAATTATTTTGTTTTAATATTACAAGTGTGTTGGAATATTATGTTATGTTCTCTAATTTGGGGGTGTCATATTCCATAAAAATTAAGCTTTGTTTAGGTCATCATGGTGTACTGAATCTTTTTTGAGAACTAAAATTTTGTTTCATTATTAAGTGAACTGCTTTATTTTTATTTTGGCTTTTTTGCCATACTATCAATTTATCTCTCATAAAATATTGTTTAGCATTATCCCAACATACACATGTTCACACACTTTAGCTTTTATTTCTGTAACCTTGGCTCTATGTGAATTCCATGTATAACATATAGATGATTTTTAAAAATTAATTCTGACAGTCTGTGTTTAGAATTGCATGTTGATATGTTTTCCTACATTATTATGGTTTTAATTTCTTTTTGTGTCTTTTTAAAAAATTTTTTATTTGAATGTTTTCTTTTTCTTTCTTTCCTTCCCTTTAACTCCTTCTTTCCTTTCTACTTTTCCTTCTATTTGTACAGAATTTTTAGACACCATGGCTAGTTTTTTAGAAGTCAAGATATTTTAATATGCATATATAACAATGAATTTTTACCCTGCTTTTGAATAATACAAAAGTTTTCAAATTATTTTAATCAAATTTCCATTTTTCCACATGTATATTTCATCCACTAAATAACTGAAGCCGTTATACTTTTATATCATGTATTGTTTTAATGTATAAGCACTTTTTGTAGAGATTTATCCAAATATTGTTAGGATGTCCTTGCTCTTGTCTGCTTTTCTTTTCATTTTCTTTTTTTTTTTTTTTTTTTTTTTTTTTTTTTTTTTTTGCCTTCCCGTGAAGTACATCCTGTATAGCAGCAGTCCCCAACCTTTCTACCACCAGGAACCAGTTTCACAGAAGACAAATTTTCCATGGGTGGAGGGGTGGGGCGGGCAGGGGCTTGTTTTGGGATGAAACTATTCCACCTCAGGTCATAAGGCATTAAAGCATTAGTTAGATTCTCCTAATGAGTATACATACCTACATCCCTCTTATGCACAGTTCAAAATAGGGTTCACACTCCTATGAGAATCCAGTGCCATCACTGATCTGACAGGAGGTGCAGCTCAGGTGGTAATGTTTGCTGGTCCTTGCTAACCTCCTGCTTTGTGGCTGGGTCCTAAACAGGCCACAGACCAGTACCAGTCTGCAGCCTGGGGATTGGGGATTCCTGCTCTAGAGTTTTCCTAATGTGCAACTTTTGGATATAAATGCAGATTTTGTTTTTCCTAAAATGTTTGCATTCTTCCTGATACCATAATAAGCAAAACACTGAATCTCAATATCTGATACCTTGAAAGTTTATTTCTCATTCATATTGAATAAAAGGGGGAATTCAGCAGGCCACCTCCATTCAATGATTTGGGCATCCCCTTTTATCCTGTGTCTCTGACATCCATTAACAAATCTAAGTTCTTCACTTTGTGAAAGCATAGGGTAAGAAGAAAAGAGAAGGGTTATTCAGTTACATATTTTTCCAGGAAGAAAGAGAGAAAAAGGAAAGAATGTGGATAGGGTATTCACAAGCCTTATCTACATTCTATTGCCCAGAATTAAAACATGATTCCACCTAATTTCAAGCAAATGTGGGGGAAATAATATAAGTGTGTACCAGAAGGAGAAGGAACAATGTTTTGGTGAAATCAGAGCATTCCCTCCCCGATCTTTCTTTTAGACAGATAGGTACATGTTTAGAATCTGAGGTTGAGAGTTATTTCTCTCAAAATGTTGCAAATACTATGTCATTGTCTTCTTTTCCCAATATTGCTTTGGAAACGTCAGTTGATAAGCTAAATACCCTTTAGGTAGTTCATAAGTTTTCTTTGATATTTTTAAACTTTGTCTGTCAGACATACTGGGGGAATTGTTTTAGTACACTAATGTGTACTTTCTCTGTCTCTCTCTTTCTCTCCTGCTCTCTCTCCTTTTCTCTTTCTTTTCTCTCTCTCTCTCTCTACACACACACACACACACACACACACAAAATTTGTCTATGTGTATACATATACACACAGTATACTCATACTGGATGTGTTTTTGTATATATAATTTTTAACATATTTAGAAAGAGCCTTAGTGGGCTGTGTTTGTCCATTGTCATACTGCCATAAAGAAATACCCGAGACTGGGTAATTTCTAAAGAAAAAGAAGCTTAATGGACTCACAGTTCCACATGGCTAGGAGGCCTCACAATCATGGCAGAAGGCAAAGGAGGAGCAAAGGCACGTCTCATATGATGGTAGGCAAGAGAGTGTGTGTAGGGAAACTGCCCTTTATAAAACCGTCATATCTTATGAGACTTATTCACTGTCACAAGAGCAGCATGGGAAAATCCTGCCCCTATGATTCAATTACCTCACACTGAGTCACTCCCATGACATGAGATTATAGGAACTAAAATTCAAGATGAGATTTAGGTGAGGACAGTCAAACCATATCATTCCACCCATGAATCCTCCCAAATTTCATGACCTCACATCTCAAAACTAATCATGCCTTACCAACAATCTCCCAAATCTTAACTCATTTCAGCAATAAATCAAAAGTCCACAGTCCAAAGTCTCATGTGGGACAAGGCAAGTCCCTTTCTCCCTATGAGCTTGTAAAATCAAAAGCAAGTAGTTACTTCCTAGACACAATGAGTATCCAGGCCACTGGGTAAATGTACCCATTCTCAATAGGAGATATTGGCTGAAACAAAGGGGCTGCAGTCCCCATGCAAGTCCAAAAACCAATGGGGCAATCAAATCTTAAAGCTCCAAAATGATCTCCTTTACTTCATGTCTCACATCCAACTCATGTTGATGCAAGAGGTGGGTTCCCATGGTCTTTGGAAGCCCTATTGCTGTGGCTTTGCAGGTTACAACTCCCCTTCTGTCTGTTTTACAGGCTGGCTTTGAGAATCTGTGGCTTTTCCAGGTGCATGGTCAGGCTATTGGTGGATCTACCATTCTGGGGTCTGGAGGATGGTGGCCCTCTTCTCACAATCCCACTAGGCAGTGCCCCAGTGGGGACTGTGTGTGGGGGCTCACACCCCACATTTCCCTTCTGCACTGTCCTAGCAGAGGTCTTCATGACGACTGGCACTTGCAGCACACTTCTGGCCTGGACATCCAGGTATTTTCATACATTGTCTGAAATCTAGATAGAAGTTCCTAAACCTCAATTCTTGACTTCTGTGCACCTGCAGGCCCAACACCATATGTAAGTTGCCAAGGTTGGAGGCTTGCACCCTCTGAATCAATGACATGAGCTGTACATTGGCCCCTTTTAGCCACAGCTGGGATGCAGAGCACCAAGTCCCAAGACTGCACAAAGCAGCAAGGCCCTGGGCCCAGCTCATGAAAACATTTTTTCCTCCTAGGCCTCTGGGCCTGTGATGGGAGGGATGCCATGAAGACCTCTGACATGCCCTGCAGACATTTTCACCATTTTCTTGGTGATTAATGTTTGACCCCTCGTTACTTATGCAAATTTCTGCAGCTGGCTTGAATTTCTCCTTAGAAAATGTGTTTTTCTTTTCTATCACATCATCAGACTGCACATTTTCTCAACTTTTATGCTCTGCTTCCCTTTGAAACATAAGTTCCAATTCCAAACCATATCTTTCTGAATAAATAAAACAGTGCTTTTAAGAGCACCCAAGTCACCTCCTAAATGCATTGTTGCCTAGAAATCCTCCGTCAGATACTGTAAAACATCTCTCTCAAGTTCAAAGTTCCACAAATTTTTAGGGCAGCAGCAAAATGCCATCAGTCTCTTTGCTAAAGCATAGCAAGACTAACCTTTGCTTTATTTCCCAGTAAGTTCCTCATCTCCATCTGAGACCACCTCATCCTGGACTTCATTATCCATATCACTATTAGTATTTTGGTAAAAACCATTCAGCAAGTCTCTAGAAAGCTCCAAACTTTCCCACATCTTCATGTCTCTTCTGAGCCCTCCAAACTGTTATAACCTCTGCCTGTTACCCAGTTCCAAAGTTGCTTCCACATTTTCAGGTATCTCAATAGCAGTACCCCATTGTACCAGTACCAATTTACTATATTAGTCTATTTTCATACTGCTATGAAGAAGTGCCTGAGATTGAGTAACGTATTAAAAAAAGAAGGTTTAACTGACTCACAGTTCCACATGGCTGGGGAGGCCTCACAATCATGGCAGAAGGTGAAGGAGGAACAAAAGTATGTCTTACATGACAGCAGGCAAGAAATTGTGTGCAGGGGACCTGCCCTTTATATAACCATCAGATCTCATGAGACTTATTCTCTATCATGAGAACAGCTTGGAAAAAATCAGCCCCCATGATTCAATTAACTCCTACCACATCCCTCCAATGACACATGGGAATTATGGGAGCTACAATTCATTATGAGATTAGGGTGGGGACACAGCCAAACATATCATGGGCTTTTTAATTAACAGCTTTAGTAAGGTATAATTTACATATCACAAAATTTACTCATTAAAACAAGTAATTCAGTGGCTTTTAGCATATTAATAATGGGTTCTTTTTTGAAGGAAATTCTGACATTTGTAACAACATGAATGAATCTGAAAGATATTATGCTCAGTAAAATAAACAAGACACAGAAATACAAATACTGTATAAACTCATATGTATAATTTTAAAAAAGTTGAATTGATAGGAGCACAGAGTAAAATGGTAGTTGCCAGGAGCTGGGACAATAGGGAAATGGGAAAATGCTGGTCAAAGGGTACAAACTTTCAGTTATAGATGAATTAATTCTGGAAATCTAATGACAGCATGGTGACTATAGTTAATAACGCTGTGTTATTTACTCAAAATTTGCTAAGAGAATAGATCTAAAGTGTCCTCAAGCCCCCGCCACACACAGAGTATGTATGGTAATGAAGGTATTGATTAATTGTAGAAGTCATTTCACAATGTAGACATATATCAAATCATTACATTGTCCCCCTTGAATATGAAACTGCCTTTATAAAATTAATGAAAGGCCCCAGTTAAAATTGTGGAGGGTTCTGAATTTCGCTAAGCGATAAGCCAGGTTATATAATAAGCAGTCATTGTTTCTTTGCTTGCCCTTTTTTAAAACTGTTTACTGCTCAGAAGTCACATAGTTAGTGGTCACAAGGTATGTAACTTCCCAGTTGATCCTATAGATAACATCACTATTGTGAAACCTAAGACTATTTTGTGAGATATTTTTCAGACTTTGCATTCTGGGGGACCAACTGACTCCACCCAGACTGGTGAACCATACCAAGGAACTGACTCAGCTGGATCTTTGATGCCCTCCCAGGAACTGACTTCATGAACAAAGACAGTTTTGACACCCCTGTGATTTCATGCCTCATCCAACCAATTATTAGTACCCATTTCCTAGCCCCCTGCCTGCCAATTACCCTTAAAAAAAAACTTAGCCTCCAAATTCTTGGGAAGGTAGATTAAAGAAATATTTTCCATCTCTTCCCTCAGCTGCCCTGTGATAATTAGATTCTTTCTCTACTGCAATACCTTTAGTCTCAGTGTATTGGCTTTCTTTGTGCAACAGGCAAGAATAATCTGCTTGAACTATAACAAATATGTTCAATTTTTATTTGTCAATAATATCTCAATAAAGCTTGTAAAATTGGATCTTTTAAATATATATTTTATCTATTTTTTGTTTCATTTACCTTTTTCTTAATAAATCCCGTTTAATGGAATTTATATCTGTATTTAAGAAAGATACTTACTCCAAAACAGCTGATAATATTTTGCGCTGTTAAACTGCATTAATTTTATTTCTATAGAATTATAAACCAACAGTTTACACTGTGGCATTTTATTTCAACATTATATTTCTCACTAGTTTTATAATTGAAGACTAATTTTGATAGGAATCTTTTTGTTTTATTACTTTTTAACTCTGTTTTCCCCCTTCATGCCAAATAAGTCTGACTTTGCTTTTATTGACAATTTTGTTCACTTTGTCTCATGGGCACTAAAATTTGTGATACTCTGGAAGCCATAGGTTCTTGGCCCCCTAAATGGTCACTGAAAGCTGTTGACATGAGGCAGGTGGTTTAATAAAAGAAAAGGCATACACCTTTATTTAAGGTGTATACACAGGAGCCTTCAGAATACTGTCCTTCCCATTGAGTTACAGAAACTTGTATACTATCTTAAGGTTACAGAAAGAATGGGGGCTTGGATCCTGGTAAAACAGATTATGAGAGGGGGTAGAAGAGGAATTCTATTGAGGGACAATACATACTTACTATATAAGAATGAATGGATCAGTGAACGGAGACTAGCTTATAAATAATTCTCTTTGGAACTTATATGATCCTTTGAGGCAGTCTTAAGAAGAAAGGCCTGTTCAAGTATAGTTACCCTTTTGGTCTTACAGGGAGGGAAGGAAAACTATTGTTCTTGGTGGGTCTGCTTCATAGCCAGATAAGGAAACTTCAGCCTCTTTGGGAGAAATGGTGAACGGTGGGGGAAGGTTAGAGAAACCTTGAGGCTTCTACTTGAGTTCAGTATGTCAAAACACAGGATTTGGAGATATTGGTTTCTGAGCCCCACAATACCACATATTTTCAGACAACAGTGCTCAGCAAACCCGTAGCTTCTGCCCATTAAACTGTTTTTCATTCTTGCTCCATTTCAAGTCTACTTAGGGTTATGGTAGGATTGTCCCATGTAATATTTAAAACATACTTATGAAACAGAGTAGGGACAGACCTCAGCCCCTCAACTGCCACTAACATATTGTTTCTTACCCACTGACTAGGGGACTTGAAGAAACTAAGATAAGCAGCATCCCACCATAAATTTAATCAAGGTGCCATACCCACAGTGTCCCCACCTTAAATCTTACTCAAGGGAATTAACCCTATCACCTGCACAAGACCAGATTAATGACCAATCTTTACCCCTTACCTCATTATAGTACTAAAATCTCTGTCCAGAGAGGGGCTTATCTGCCATTTTTTGATCATGAGATATATAAAGAAGTATGCTTCTACATTGCACTTGCATGAATGAAACCCCTCCGTACTTATGCTTACCTACTTGTCCTTTAACATCGACCCCTCTCCCTCCCCAAATAAAAGATCCTAAGCAGCCCTTCTCAGGGAGCCAGCCAGGGAACTCTCATTCTGGTGCTGTCTCCCTTGAGTTCAAGCATAAGCCCCTAATAAAGCTTTGTCTGGGAAACTTGCTTGGCCTTGTGTTAATTTCTATTGCATAGAAGCCTAAGAACCTGTGGTCAGTAACATTTACACTAAAATATTATTTTCTACTTATATGACATTTATATATAACTTGGTGTTCTGTAATTTTATTTGCTAAGATCTGGTCTATTTATTTATTTCTTTTTTCTATTTTTTCTTTTCCAAGTTTGTCTCTTTATCTTTTGTAAAGTTTGAAGAAGGTAATATGAGTCAAATGTAAGTAACTGTGCCATCCTGAACAGAGTCATACATTACTTTTTAAATCAGAGATACATAGACCATATGAAGAGATACAACTATCCAGAAACTGAGACAAAAATAGCTAAAATCTGGTGCCTACAGTCACCAGAACCAGTAAAAGACACAGAATTTAAACAAGATTAGTGAATAATGTTTGCAGGACACTAAATTGTTTAATAGTTTTAAAGGATGTTTCCATGGATATATAAGCAGCTTGAGCACATTCAGGATGCATGTTGATTCAACCTATTAGAGGCATACTTTGAAGATACTCAAAATTCAGTTCCAGAACACTGCAATACAATGAATAAAGTGAACACACTAATGTTTTGGTCTCCTGGTACATAGAAAAGTTATGTTTACACTATACTATAATCTGTTAAGTATGCAATAGCATTATGTCTACAAAAGCAGTATACATACATTAATTAAAAATACTTTATTGCTGAAAAAATGCTAAAGATCAATCTGAGCCTTTAGCCAATCATAATCTTTTTGCTGGTGAAGAATTTTGCCTTGAAGTTGGTGGCTGCTGACTGGTCAGGATGGTGGTTGCTGAAGGTTACAGTGGTTATGGCAATTTCTTAAAATAAAAATGCAGTTTATTGCAGTAATTGTCTTTCACAAAATTTCTCTGTAGCATGAGATGCTGCTTGATAGCATTTTACTTACAGTAGACCTTCTTTCAGAATTGGAGTTAAGGCTCTTAAATTCAGCTGCTGTTTTATCAACTAAGTTTATGTAATATTCTCAATTTTTATTGTCATTTTAGCATAGCATATTCACCAGGAGTAGATTCCACCTCAAAAACCACTTTCTTTGCTCATTCATAAGAAGCAACCCTTCATCCATTCAAGTTTCATCATGAGATTGCAGGAATCCATTCTATCTTCAGACTCTACTTCTAATTCTACTTATCTTGCTATTCCTACCAGTTTTGCAGTTACTTCTCCACTAAAGTCTTGAATACTTTAAACACAGTCATGAGGATTGGAATTAACTTCTTCCACTCAACCTGTTGATACTGATATTGATATTTTCACCTCCTCCCATGAATCACAAATGTTCTTAGTGACATCTAAATTACGAGACCTTTCCAGAAGGTTTTCAATTTACTATCAATTTACTATGCTCAGATTCATCAGGGCTTTACTATCTATGGCAGCTATAGCCTTACAAAACATATTTTTAAAATAATAAGACTTGAAAAATCAAAATAACTCTTGATCCATGACCTGCAGAATGGATGTTGTGTTAGCAGGCATAAAAACAGCATTCATTTCCTTGTACATAGAAACAGCATTCTATGTCAGAGCTCTTGGGTGACCAGGTGCATTGTCAATAAGCAGAAGTATTTTTAAAGAAATCTTTTTCTGAGAAGGAGGTCACAATGGTGAGTTTAAAATATATTCAGTAAAGCATGCTGTAAACAGATATACTGTCATCCATTCTTTGTGCTTTCATGTAAGAGCACAGGCAGAGTAAATTTAGCATGATTCTTAAGGGTCCTAAGATATTAAGAATGGTCCATGAGCATTGGCTTCAACTTATAGTCACCAGTTGCATTAGCTCCTAACAAGAAAGTCAGCTTGTTCCTTGAAGCTTTGAAGTCAGGCATTGACTTCTTTTTGACTATGAAAGTATTAGATGGCATCTTCTTTTAATAGAGGGCTGTTTTGTCCACGTTGGAAATCTGTTGTTTAGTGTAGTCACCTTCATCAATGATTTTAGCTAGATCTTTTGGATAACTTGCTGTAACTTCTGCCTCAGCACTTGCTGCTTCATCTTGCACTTTTGTGTTATGGAGATGGCTTATTTTCTTCAACCTCATGAACCAATCTGTGCTAGCTTCACACTTTTCTTCTGAAGCTTCCTCACCTCTCTTAACCTTTATAGAATTGAAGAAAGTTAGGATCTTACTCTGGATTAGCCTTTGGCTTAAGGGAATGTTGTGCCCGGTTTGATCTGCTAGCTGCATTACTCAGACTTTCTCCATGTCAACAATAAGGTTGTTTTGCTTTCTTATCATTTGTGTGTTCACTGGATTAGCACTTTTAATTTCCTTCAAGAACGTTTTCTTTGCATTCACAATTTGACTAAATGTTTGATACAAAAGGTTAAGCTTTCAGTTTATCTCGACTTTTGACATGCCTTCCTCACTAAGCTTAATAATTTCTAGATTTTGATTTAAAGTGAGGATATATGACTCCTCCTTTCATTTGAACACTTAGAGGCCATTGTAGCGTTATTAATTAACCTAATTCCAATATTGTATCTCAGGGAATAGGGAGGCATGAGAAGAGGGAGAGAGATGGGTAAAGGCTGGCAAGTGGAGCAGTCAGAACACACAAAACATTTATTTGTTAAGTTGACCATCTTATATGAGTGCAGTTTGTGGTGACCCAAAACAATTACAACAGTAACCCCAAAGATTGCTGATCACAGATCTCCATAATAGATCTAATAATAATGAAAAAGTGTGAGAATTACCAAAATGTGACAGACTCAAAGTAAGCACATACCGTTCGGGAAACAGTGCCAATAGATTTGCTCTACATGGGTTTGCCACAGACCTTCCATTTGCAATAAAACACATAACACCTGTGAAGCTCAATAAAACAAGGTATGCCTATATATGAATGGTTATTGAGTCTGATGCTTTTAGTTTACTTTTAATTTTTAAATTGAACAATAAGATGTGCAAATAACTGTGTAAAAATTGTCTTATTCCTTGAGCTTTTTCTATGAAATAGAGCTTGTACTGATTTCTTAAAATAATTTTTTTTGTCATTTTTGCTATTTTTATGCTTTAAAAAATCAGTTTAAGGTCGGGCGCGGCGGCTCACGCCTGTAATCGCAGCACTTTGGGAGGCCGAGACCAGCGGATCACAAGGTCAGAAGATCGAGACCATCCTGGCTAACACGGTGAAACCCCGTCTCTACTAAAAATACAAAAAATTAGCCGGGCGTGACAGTGGGCATCTGTAGTCCCAGCTACTCGGGAGGCTGTGGCAGGAGAATGGTGTGAACCCGGGAGGCGGAGCTTGCAGTGAGCCGAGATCACGCCACTGCACTCCAGCCTGGGTGACAGAGCCAGAATCCGTCTCAAAAAAAAAAAAATCAGTTTATTCCTTTGCAATGTGTTGATAGGCTCCAGAAGCGTTCATTTTCAGCTCTCATCTGCTGAAAATAATATTAGTTAAGTTTTGTTTTCTCATGGGCTGCTTTTCTTTCTTTCCTTTTTTTTCCTGTGTGTGTGTACCTTGAATGTATCCACTTATTCATTTTATTTAGGTATTGACTTACTGTCTTACTGCTTTTTTCTTATGCTAATATTTTATCATTTCTGAAATCTGCAAGCTTTTATTACCCTTCAAATAATCCCTAAGATGCAGAGATGTGAAGAGTGCCCTTTATTCTATAATCTCTGTGCCTAAAGTATTTTGTCATTTTCACTGTTACAGCAAAATGGCTTTGTGCATCTCCTTGACGTAAACAGGAATAGAGTGAGCTGAGATGAACAGATATTGGACAGTCCAACTCACACAGTGTAGTCATGGTTACCATCAAAATACTATGTCAAATGAGTGACCCAATCTAAAAAGAATATATTTTTAAAATAGTGTATTTTGGCATTTTTCTAACACTTCCCTCAAAAATCAACATTATTGACTGGAAAACACCTTATAATTTTATTGACATTAATATAGATTGATATGATATACATGGAAAAAATGCAGAATGTCTAATAGGAATATAGGAAAAGGGAGTACTGAGAATTAACCATGATACAGCTCCTTTGTCTTTCTCTCACAAAAACATATTCAGATACTTCCTAATACTTTTAATCACTGCAGTGCACTAAAAGCTTCATGTGACATAGCGTTACTAAATGTTGATGTTCCGCATGTGTTTAGGTAATATTTAAAATTCTAGAGAAATGATTTTTTTCTATTAAATTTTTATATCACTGAAGATTAAATTTAAATAATTAGCAGCATAAGTTGTTTACAGTGAGGAATGTAGTATATTCAACTGCAAACCAATTATAATAATATTGAATTTAATGTAGATAACATTAAAATAAAACATCCTTTTTAAAGTCAAAATAGTATATATATTTTATATCAGTTTAACAAACATTTATAAATTATCAACCTGGAGTAAGAAAACCAACTTATGCATGTGTATTCTATGTTTGATACATAATTAAGAATGCTATATAATTTATATATGAGTATCAAAGTCTATTGTATTTAAAAAGTTGTGAACACATCTCTATTTGCATAGGTAATTGGCAATTGAGTTCTCTCTAGCTATGAAAATCTTAGATGGCAACTTCTTTTAATAGAAAGCTGTTTCATCGACATTGAAAATCTGTTATGATTTAATATGGATTATTCATTTCTAAAAAATTATTTAAAGGAACCATATGTATATTCTTCTGGGACTGTGGTAAAGGATTCATAGTACAGAGATTCCCTGCCTTAGGACACAGAATCCCCTCTGTTCCCATTCTCTTTTTTTTTCTTTTGAGATGGAGTCCCACTCTGTCGCCCAGGAGGCTCACTGCAACCTCTGGCTCCTGGGTTCAAAAGATTCTCTTGCCTTAGCCTCCCAAGTAGCTGGGATTACAGGTGCATGGCACCATGCCCGGCTAAATTTTTTTTGTATTTTTAGTAGAGACAGAGTTTCACCTGTTGGCCAGGCTGATTTTGAACTTCTGACCTTAAGTGATCTGCATGCCTCAGCCTCCCAAAGTGCTAGGATTACAGGCATGAGCCACCATGCCCAGCCCTCTGTTCCCATTCTAATAGATGTTCTACTATGGATACTGCATTATGGCCTGTAGAGTTAGCCTTCAACTGAAGTAAAACTCAGGGAACACCTTGAGGAAATCCAAGTGAGCAGAACAAGGGCCAAAGCGAACTGAGAAGTGCAGAACATACGTTCCTGGTCCAAATTATAGGGACAAAAGAGAAAAACAGTTTTATGTCACATTAATTAATAAATTTGAGAAAGGAAGATTATTTTACTTATTTCTAAAGAAAAGATATTCAGAGAGAAGCAAAAGATTTATGCTATGTCAAGGCAGAATATGAAGAGAGTAAAGCAAAACAGATAAACAGATCAATCCAAATCACTATAATTTTTTTTTCCTGTGATGCTGCCAGGAGCAATGAGTCTAGGAGCCCCTTGATGTCCAATCCTTCAAGCCAGCCAGGTTTTTTGTTCAACTTAGAAATTAAGAATTACTTTATTGACATTTTTGCCTATTTATTCTTTGAGATGGGAAGGAAATGATTGAAACACCTTAGAAACAAACTTTATTTCAACAATTGTGCTCAGTTTTTGTACAATTCCTTTTTAAAATATATTTTTTTCTGTTTTGCTATATATAATCAATGCTGATATTAGTAAAACATACAGGTTTTGAAGATAATTGATAATGATCCAGATTGATTTTTGGAAACAGAGTCAGTAAAACACAAATATATTTAACTAACCCTGTTTTATAAACAGGAGTAAGCCATTATCATTGTGACCACAAAGTGCTCGTAGACAATGGCTAAACTGGCAGGAAAATAAATATCTACAGAACATCAACCTGGCTTTATTTTTGAAAGTAAAACAGGAATACAAGTGATGGAGTAAATACACTCGGGTGGCGGATGAGAAGGTATTTGGAAAGCTATAAAAAGGAAAATGAAATTGGGCCTGGATAGATGGTTAAGGCTGTGACAGGTGGACAAACATAAGGAAGGTCATTCCAGAAGGAGACACAGCACTAACCAGGGAGCTGAGTAAGGAGGAAACAAAAGATTCTCTTGCTTTTAAAGCATACAGGAGGGAAAGCCTAGAGTTAAAAGCCATGATCCCATAGCTTTTAACCCCATCTCATTTTCTAGAAAAGACTAAAATATTTGCATTTTTAAAAGAGCCAATGGGGACTTAACTGATTTTCCTTTTGCTACTAAACATGATCACAAATGTTTAAGAAATCTGATGTGAGGAGTTGATGGGGTAGATGCATGGAGAAATAAACTAGAGATACAAAGATTAGGGAGCTGATGCTCGAAACTTTGTGATAGAAAATACAGGCAACTAATTTTTGTCAGCATGGAATGACTACAATACAGTTGTTGAGGGCAGAAACTATGTTTATATTTATTCACTAATGTGTCAACAATATGTAGTACAGTATGAAGAACACAGCAGGTTTTCAGGAAAGGTCCACTGGCCATCCCACATGTAGTTTATGAATGCTAAATACCCCAATTTTCTAAAATGGCCACAACACTGTATACCACATGTAAATGTACTTTTAAAAGTGCATTGCACAAAGAACCTGGAAATAACAATAATGCATGATCCATTTACAATGATCATGTATTATATTTGGGGGAGGGAGTTGAAGTTTTTCTTAGAGCATAGGATGTGAAGAGTGCCTAAAGCAACTTGAAAATATCTTAAGGAAGTTTATTTTAAAAATATTGATTATATGTTTCCTTCTAGCAAGGTGGCAACATATAAAATAGGAGTCACTGCACAGTCAGTAGTTCTCACTTAAGGAAGAAGGGTGTAAACTCATTGACATAACTCTACTGCCCACTGGGAGGTTTCATAGCAGAAACAGAAAGTTAATGAGAAGAGCCCTTCGTGTTCCAAGCAATCCACTGGTTGTGGCCTCAGCGCACAGAGCACTATTAACAGAGCCACTTGCAGTTTCACCTTTCCTTGGCAATTCAGGGAAGGCACTTTGATGTGTTTCTTGATTTGCCCCCTGTTGCTTCCTCTTCAAAAGCTTGAGGATGACCGAGCTTGTATCTCTCAGCCTCATGTGAACCTCAGTGCAGCAACATCTCAAATTTGGTACCCATCTTTGAAGTGTAGTGGCTTGTACACATTAAAATTCTTGCCCCCAAAGACTTCTTTTCTTGTAGTCTTTCCTTCCAAGTAACCACACGTCTCTCATACCCAGGTAAATTTAGAGGCTGCAGGTTGAATGAGTAACCTTAATAAAATATCTCCTATTATTTCATTGCTAGAAGTACCACAATTTTCCCCCCAGCATCTAAACATAAAACACTTGCAGCATATAGTTTGTTGATTCACCTTCTCTTAATTTACTGTATTTAGTCAAGTGTTGTTTTTAAATGTCCCTTGTGTCCTTCTATCCTTCTTTTCTACCCTTAAAATAGTTGACCTGAGTTAGCTTATACTGAATGACATGAGCAAGAAGTTGAGAGATTAAGAAGTGATGCATGTCTAATTTCCTGCTCAAGCTTGTGAAATTCCAAGGAATCCCTATATATGGTATTAACAAATAACAGATGCTTCTATATTAATAGAAAATGCATAATGCAACTTTTTTTTCCATTTCATGGGGATTATTTCATAGACTACTGTGCACCTGCTTACCCAGTTTCTTGGGGTAAGAGTGAATGATAAGAGGTGAAAAAAAATACACTGGAATAAGCAAGGCAGTATTTAAGATGTAAGATGAAGAAAATAACACCAAATGATATTAAGAACAAGTAACAATAATATAAACATCTTTTTTCAAAATTTTTGAACAAAATAAATGTCAGTTCTCTAAAGCCTTGTGCTTAGCTATGAACGTAAATAAATCCAAAATATCCTCTCTTCCTTTTTTCCTTCTTTCCTTTGTTCCTTTCTTCCTTCTTTTCTTTCTCTCTCCCTCTTCTCTTCCTTATTCCACTCTTTCTTTCTCTTTCTCTCTCAATAACTCATACATAGGGAACAAAATGTGAAAGTAGTAAATGAGTATACAGTGAAAATTATGTTTCCCACACATCTTTGTTTTTATCGACCAGGGAGCTGTTCCCAGAAGCAGACAATGTAGCCAGCTTCTTGTGTATCCTCACAAATATATTTTACATATATTCAGATACATATAACTAAAATAAGTTGGTTTCTTATGGATAACATTATATAGTTGAGGAAAAGGTTTTGAAAGAGTTAAATGATAAGCTTCAAGGTTATGCAGAAAGTCAGCAATGGAGCTGGGGATGAGCCCAGATTTTCTATTTTACTCTAGGCATTGTGCCATCTTGCAAATTTTTATCTTCTAAATGCCAATATTTCTGCCTTTTGTATGGATGGGCATATCTCCAAGGGTTTTGAATTTGGTTCTGGTTCAATAGCTCACCCTAAGAATAAATGAAGTATATGAATCTCCTTTGTATGCACTATTTCAACCTAAACAAGTAAGTATATCAGTTTAGGGCTCTTTGCTATTTTGAGGATATTTATGAACATCATACTTAGCTTGGGAGGCTTTACTTCTTTTACTGTCTTAGAATTCTGCTTGCAAGTAAAAACCAACCAAACCAAAAACAAATACAATAATAAAGCTTCAGTTTGACAAGCTTATCCAAATAGTTTGAAATAAAAGTTTTTACTTAAATTTGGTCAAAGACATATTCTTCAGGTTCACATTTCAGGTGTTTACTTTGAATAAATTATCTCAGTTCCATAGGTCTTAGCTCTTCTATAGAACTTTGCCTTTGCTAGCATATTCTCATTACATAGCACTGCAGAGAAGGATTGCCATAGGGATGGGAAGGATTCGGTACTATGTCCTTGCTAATACCTTTGACATAAGGTCTTCAGAAAAAAGTTTAATTTTAAAAAATAAGTAACAAGTATTAGTTCAGTAGATAAAACATATAAACTAAAAATAATTCATGATATCATTTTTAAATATTTAAAACACCCTCCATTACAGTAACAAAAAGCCAACCAACCAGAAAAAGCCCAGGACCAGATGGATTTACGGCTGAATTCTACCAGACGTATAAAGAAGATCTACTACATTCCCACTGAAGCCACTCCAAAAATTGAGGAAGAGGAAATCCTCCTTCACTCATTCTATGAGACCAGCATCATCCTGATACCAAAACCTGGCAGAGATACAATAAAGAAAGAAAACTTCAGGCTAATATCCTTGATGAATACAGATGCAAAAATCCTCAACAAAATACTAGCAAACTGAATCCAGCAGCACATCAAAAAGCTAATCCACCTCAAACAAATAGACTTTATCCCTGGGATGCAAGGTTGGTTCAACACACACAAATCAATTAAATGTGATCACCACATAAACAGAACTAAAAACAAAAACCACCTGGTCATCTCAATAGATGCAGAAAAGCCTTTTGAGAAAAATCAACATCCTTTCACGTTAAAAACCCTCAACAAGTTCGGCATTGAAGGAACATACTTCAAAATAATAAGAGCCATCTATGACAAACCCATAGCCAACCTCATACTGAATGAGCAAAAGCTGGAAGCATTGCTCTTGAAAACCTGAACAAGACCAAGATGCCCTCTCTCATCACTCCTATTCAGC
The DNA here is from genome assembly GCF_003255815.1 of Theropithecus gelada. NCBI lineage: Eukaryota > Metazoa > Chordata > Mammalia > Primates > Cercopithecidae > Theropithecus > Theropithecus gelada. Next base: position 59,015,108 of record NC_037683.1, on the reverse strand, counting down.
ATGGTATCAAAAGTTCTGGCCAGAGTAATCAGGCAAGAAAAAGAAAAAGAAAAAAAAACACACACAAATAAGAAGAGAGGCTCAAGCTATTTCTTTTTGCAGATGATATGATTCTATACCTACAAAACCCTATAGTCTCTGCACAAAAGAACCTCGATCTAATAAACAACTTCAACAAAGTTGCAGAATACAAAATCAATGTACAAAAATCAGTAGCATTTTTATGTATCAACAATATCCAAACTGACAATCAAATCAAGAATGCAATCCCATCACAATAACCACAGAAAAATAATAAAATACCTAGCAATACAGCTAAGCAGGGAAGAAAAACATTCCTATAATGAAAAGTAAAAAACACTGCTCAAAGAAATCAGAGATGACATAAATAAATTGAAAAACATTCCATGCTTATAAATAGGAAGAAGCACTATTGTTAAAATGGCCATACTGCCCAAAGCAATTTACAGATTCAATGCTATTTCTACCAAACTACTAATGGCATTCTTCATAGAATTAGAAAAAACTATTTTAAAATTAATATGGAACCTAAAAAAGAACCTGAATAGCCAAAGTAATCCTAAGCAAAAAGAACCATAAAATTCCATTATTAGGTATATACCCAAAGGAGTATAAGCCATCCTACCATAAAGACACATGCGTTTTACATTACCTGACTTCAAACTATACTACAAGGCTACAATAACCCAAACAATATAGTACTGACACAAAAATGAACACATAGACCAATGTAACAGAATAGAGAGCCCAGAAATAATGCCTCACACCTACAACAATCAGATCTTTGCCAAAGCTGAAAAAAGCAAGCAATGGGGAAAGGACTCCCTGTTCAATAAATGGTGCTGTAGTAACTGGCTAGCCTTATGAAGAAAATTGAAACTGGAACCTTCTCTTACATCATATACAAAAATCAACTCAATGTGGATTAAAGACTTAAATGTGAAAACCTAAAAGTATAAAAATCCTGAAAGATAACCTAGGAAATACCATTCTGGATGTAGGCCCTGGTAACGATTTTAGGATGGAGACACCAAAAGCAATTGCAACAAAACAGAAATTGACAAGTAGGACCAATTAAACTAAAGAGCTTCTGCACACCAAAAGAAACTATCAACAGTGTAAACAGACACCCTACAGAATGGGGGAAAATATTTGCAAACTATGTATCCAACAAAGGTTTAATATCCAGAATCTATAAGAAACTTAAATTAACAAACAGGAAGAACCTGATTAAATATTCAGCAAAGAAGATGAACAGATACTTTTCAAGGGAAGACATACATGCAGCCAACAAGCATATATATATATAAAAGAGCTCAGTATCACTGATCATTAGAGAAATGCAAATCAAAACCCCAATGAGATACCATCACACACCAGTCACAACGGCTATTAATAAAATGTCAACAAATAACAGATGCTGGAGAGGTGGCAGAGAAAGAGCAACACTTACACACTGCTGGTGGGAATGTAAATTAGTTCAGCCATTGTGGGAAGCAATGAGGTGTTTTCTCAAATAACTTAAAACAGAATTGCCATTCAACACAGCAATTCCATTATTAGGTATATACCCAAAGGAATATAAGCCATCCTACCATAAAGACACATGCGTGCAGGTGTTCATCATGGCACTATTCACAACAGCAAAGACATGGAATCAACCTAAATGTCCAACAAAGGTAAATTGGATAGAGAAAATGTGGTACATGTTCACCATGGAATACTATGCAACCATGAAAAAGAATAGCATCATATCCTTTTCAGCAACATGGATGGAGGTGGAGGCCATTATCCTAAGTGAAATAATACAGAAAGAGAAAATCGAATACCACATATTCTCACTTATAAGTTAGAGCTGAACATTGAGTGCACATGGTCACAAGGAAAAGAACAACAGACACCAAGGCCTACTTGAAGGTGGAGGATGAGAGGAGGGTGAAGATCAAAAAACTATCTATGGGGTACTGTGCTTATTACCCATGTGACAAAATAATCTGTACAGCAAATGCCTGTAACATGTAGTTTCCCTATATAACAAACCTGCACATGTTCCCCTGAACCTAGAAGTTAAATTAAAAAAACAGAAAAATAGAACACTGTCCTTAACCTAATAAAAAATAAGGAAGATATAAGTAATATTTCTATTATGGGTTCCCAGTATATTTCTGTTGCAGAACCTCAGATACTATGTTCCAGTTTCCCTAAACATTTTTGGATGTGTCTGGTTGTGTTCTTTACTCAAAGATCCTTTGGCTATTTTCCTTCCATCAAGAAATTGAGTCAATTTTCTCATCCTTTTAACCTGTTCTTGAATCTTTTGACTTGCTTTGAAAAATATGTGTAGTTGAACCAAAGTTATACCAGTTCTGGAGCTTAGGCCTTAAGACTCATAGGAAACCTGTGTTTTCATATTACTAGAGACTTCTAGAGACTGAAGAAAGAGATGTGTAAATTAAAAGACAGTCTAAAAAGGGGGTCCTAGAGAATGAAAGAAAAGGAAAGAGAGTCTAGTATTTGAGACAGTCCAGCTGAAGAGCAAGAAAGTAAGAGAGACCATCCTGAATTCTTTAGCTAAAATTGTGGATGCAGAAGTAGCCCAGCTGATACAACATAGAGAAGACTTAAGCCATCCCAGCTGAGCTCTGTCTAGACAACTCATGAACAAATAAAATAATTGCTATTTCAGACTTCAGTTTTGAGGTAATTTGTTATACAAAAAATAATTAATGTTTTCCTAAAAAGAATCCTACATTCTGAAGGTAAAATTATTGACTGTATTTAATATTCATGTCTCATATGACAGTGTCTGTTTGGGCTGCTGTAACAAAATAGCATAACCTGCATGGCTTTTTAAAAAAACAGGAATTTATTTCTCATGGTTCTGGGGGCTGGAAAGTTCAAGATCAAAGCACTGGGTGATTAAGTAACTATTGAAAACTCACTTCCTTATAGGCAGTGCCTTCTCACTGTGTCCTCACACAGTGGGAGGGGCAAGGAATTTCTCTAGGGACTCTTTTAAAGATACTAATTACGCTCATAAGGGCTTCACTCTCATAGCTTTTATGTTGTTTTGTTTTTTATTTTTTGTTTTTGTTTGTTTTGTTTTTGAGACAGAGTGTCACTCTGTCACCCAGGCTGGAGTAGCAGCCTTGACATCCTTGACTCAACCAATCCTCCCATCTCAGCTCCCAAGTAGGTGGGACCACAGGCAAGCACCACCTAATTTTTTTTTTTTTTTTCAGAGATGAGGTCTCACTATGTTGCCCAGGATGCTAAATATCATCCAAATCAGATATGAGTGAGACTCAAAATGTGATTCATCCTGAGAAAAATTACTTTCCAGCTGTAAACTCATGAAATCAAACATGTTATGTGCTTCTAAAATACAATGGTGAGACAGGAACAGGATAAACATTCCCATTATAAAGAGAGAAATAGGAAAAAAGAAAGGAGCGACAAATCCAAAGCCTTAAAGTTCAAGAATAATTGTTTTTGTCTCAATGCTCTGCCCTCCAAACCCACTGGGGTAGAAGTTTCACCTTCCAGATATACTGGGACAGGATTCATTCTCCCTTAGCTGTGCCGGGCACAGCCCACTTCTCAGCTCTCATGAAATGAGGTCATATGCCTGTGGCTGTTCTGTGTGAGTTGGGATACAATACGGTGTCTCTACTCATGTGGTGGGGAAGGGGCAGCTCACTCCTGTGAATCTACTGGAGATTGCCCTTATGGGGATTGTCTGCAGTGACCCTGCTCCCGTGGCAGTTTTTTGCCACACGGCTCCCTGGAGCATCCTTTGAAATCTAGGTGGAGGCAGCCACATCCCCACAGTTTTACTGGGCATAGTGACACAGCACCAGAGCCACACACCCAAGACAGCCCAAGAGCATGCAACATAGGAGTGTGAGGAGTGAAGCATTTACACAGTGCCAGGCAGCATGCACCAAGGACCTGCAGGCAACAGTGTCCCCTTCTTTGAAACCGTTCTGACCCCCAGGTCCTTAAACTCTGCACTTGTAATGGGAGGGCAACCCTGATGACCTCCAAAATGCTTCCCAGGAGATTCTCCCACTGTTACGAACAATGGGTCCTGGCTTTCGTTTCGATGGTTGACTAATCTCTTCACTGTCTTAACAGCTCCCAGCTTCTGTTGATGTGGCCAATCCATGTTAATCTCTTTATCATATTTGGCCGAAAATTTGATAAAGAGATTTATATGCTATCCGAAACAGATTTTTTTCATTTATTGTAATATGGATGGCTGAGCATTATCTAAATTTTTAAGTTCTGGTTTTTTTTAATTAAAAATTCTGCCTTTAAGTCATTTCTCTGTTCTCTTATTTACTATAAGCAGTCAAAAGAAACCAAGACATACTTTCTTTTATTACTACTATTATACTTTAAGTTCTAGGGTACAGACACACTTTCAACACTTGGCTTAGAAATAGATTCAGCTAAATATCCAATCTCATTGTTTACAACTACCTTCCACAAAACACTAGGACAATTCAGCCAAGTTATTTACCACTTTATCATAAAGATCACCTTTTTTCTAGTTTTCAATAACATGTTTCCTATTTTCCTCCGAAACTGCTTAAGAATGACCCTTATTAATCATATTTCTACTAATATCTGTTCATGACCACTTCAATATTCCCTAAAAAAATTGGGGATCTCTCTACAGCTCTCCTCTCTTTCTGAATCCTTACCAGTATTGCCTTTAACAGTCTATTCACAGCAATATAAGCTTTTTCTAGCATGCAATTCAAAACTCTAAGCCCTCTGACCATTACTCAGGCCCAAAGCCATTTTCATATTTTTAGGTATTTGTTACAGCAGTACCTCCACTCCCAGTACAAATCTTCTGTCTTAGTACATTCAGGCTGCTATAACATAACACACTAGGCTTATAAACAACAGAAATTTATTTTTCCAATTTGTGGAGGTTGGGAAGTCTAAGATCAAGGTGGTATCAGATTCAGTGTGTGATGAGGGCCTGTTTTTTGGTTCACAGACAGCCATATTTTGGCTATGTTCTCCCACAGTTGAAGGGACAGGTAGCATTCTTGGGCCACTTTTACCAGACCACTAATTCCATTCATGAGGGCTCTGCCCTCATGACTTAATAACCTTCCAAAGGCCTCCCCTGCTAATTCCATAACTTTGGGGATTTGAATTTCAACATAAGAATTTTGAGGGGGCACAAACATTCAGACCATAGCAGCTATATACTGAATTTACGTGTTTAAATTTTACATGCTATTGTTTGCAATAACACATAACTTTTTAAAAACATATTTTTTGAGACAGAGTCTGACTGTGTCATGCAGGCTGGAGTGCAGTGGCACTATAGCCTTGACCTCCTGAACTCAAGCGATCCTCCTACCTTAGCCTTCCTAGTAGCTGGCACTACAAGTAGTGTGCCACCATGCCTGGCTAATTTTTGTTTTGTTTTATTTTGTTTTTGTTTTTGTTTTGTAGAGATAGGTTTTACCATGTTGCCCAGGTTGGTCTCAAACTTCTCAGCTAAAGCAATCTTTCCACCACCTCGGCCTTTCAAAGTTTTAGAATTATAGATGAGAACTACAAGGCCCAGCCCTGAAACTTTTTATAAACTAAATTGTTTTAAGAAAGGCACAGTAGTCTGAACATGTGGAGAAGATTGAATGGCGAGGATTTAGAGAGGGACGTGTGGAAAAATTGGGGGTAAAAATGTTCATTATCTTGATTATGATAAGAGCTTAAAGGGTTTACACGTATGTCAAAACTTAGCAAATTATATACTTTAAATATGTGCAGTTTAATGTACTTCATTTATATGTTAATAAGCTGTGAAATGACAAAATAATAAAATGGCTATAATAAATATTTTTCTACCAAATGATTTATTTATTCAATAAACATTTGATCTGTGTCAATAATATATCCCTATGCCCATGGAAGTCTGAGCAGGGTGGGGATGCTGCTATGGCAGTGATATGATACTGTTACGATGCAGTTATGGCACCAGTGTGTGCAAAACTGTAGAAGGAGAGAGAGAGGAGAGTGATTACTTTTGAACACAGCAATAACAGATGAGCAGAACCATACAATTTACAGATGGTACAAAGAAACTCTAAGGAAAGGAAAAGCAAGCAAAGTCATTGAGACTTGAGAAAGCTGTGTACCTCAGTAGGCTTGCTGGTAGAAAATGAAATTCAAACTGTGGGGCCTTGAATTTCATGCAAAAGAATTTGGTCTTTGTGTGTTAGACAATGGTGAACAATATGTAAAAGCAGGATTATATCTATATTTTAGAAAGATAACTGAGACAGGAAGATGAGAGGGGACACTTTACGTATTTCTTCAAAAGAGAGATGATGAAGACTTTAAAGCAACAGCAAGGAAAAGAGCCCCAATAAACATGAAGGTAGAGATGACAAGGTGTTTGGGAGGCTCAGATAATATAATAAACATGACTATATTTCAAAGGTCTCAGTAACTATTTCATATTGGGTGTCACTGAACTAATACCTCATTTCAGTAATATAAAATCATATATGGCTTTCTGTAATATGTTTTGAATTAAGGTTTTAGATTTTGTGTCCAAATTTCTGTTGAAATTATAGTTCAAAGTAAATATGCATAGATATTTTCATGGCTCTTGTTACCAAATAAACCTCAATTAATAAGTGTATGTTTTTCTACAAATAAAAATAATTTTATTTCTGACAATCTGATAAATAAAAAGTGTTTTTCTTGGTTTGCCATTTGTTTATTTGGCATTAATTATAGCGATTTTTCCATATAGTTTAAAAAAATTCAGGTTGCTTCTTTCTATTGAGGACCACAAATCTTGCTTTTTACTCTGAAAAAAATTCAAAGACATATTGGCACTATGAATTATGACACAGAAGATGATATAAGTAATAAGTTGTATTAGTCCATTCTCACACTGATCTAAAGAAATACTTGAGACTGGGTAATTTATAAAGAAAAGAGATTTAATTGGCTCATGTTTCTACAGGCTGTACAGACAGGAAGCATACCAGCCTCTGCTTCTGGGGAGGCCTCAGAAAACTTACAATTATGGCAGAAAGTGAACAGGGAGCCAGCACTTCACATGGCCAACCAGGGGGAGGAGCAAGAGGGAGGAGATGCTACACACTTTTAAACAACCAGGTCTCACAAGAACTCATTCACTATCATTTCCAAAGGGGAAATCCACCTCCAAGATCCAATCACCTCCCACCATGCTCCACCACCAACTTTGGGGATAACAATTTGACATGCAATTTGGGCAGAGACACAGATCCAGAAAAATCAGAAGTATTAAGATTAAAAGGGAACTTTGCTGAGAGGCCAACAATACCTTAATGGGCATAATAATATAAAGGAAGAATGTAATAAAATAAAGATACTCTAACAACTTATAAATATATTCTCAAGCCTACTGCAAAATCAATATTATTAAATTAATGAGTGGTTTGAAGAACAGCTTTAAGAAGCTCATTTATTTGAGAATGTGTAAAAACTATTTTAAAACTGCTGTCTTGCACTGTTTATGATTTTGCCAAAAAAAAAAATGATGAAAATACTATGGCCCCTGATCATACAGCATATAGTTATAATGGAGAATAACCAGATAAGAGACAATGAATTTTGGTGAGTATTTAGATTTAAAAAAAATACAGATGCTATGAGAATATAGACAATGGGTCTTTAACTCAAACTTGGTAAGTCATTAAATCATATTTTCTGAGGCTAAAATTGTGGACATGCAAGATCAGATGTATTGAGGGCCACGGTTTGGACAGAATGAAGTGATTTATGTAGGCAGAGGGAATACATGTACAGAAATCCTTGAAGATTAAAGAATGAGACATTCAGGAATATAAAAATAGTTCCATCTCAATGGAAGTATACCCTGTACTTGGATAAGAAAATGTTAGGATTAAAAGGAGTAAGCAATGGCTGCATCATCTGTGAACTTCACAGACATTCCAAGTTGTTCATACTTTCTTTCTGAGGACAATGGCAAGCAGTGCAAATTAGTGATGTGATAAATGGATTTACATGAGAATTACCTTATATGTCACATCAAAACCCTTTAGAATGTCTCTTTCGGAGCTTTTCTCATATCATTAAATAACCTCTAATAATTACCAGTTTTATCCAGTTTTCCCTGTATTTATTGCCCACACCACTATTCACCTGTTGGACAATTCCAATAGATTCATTCCTAACATTGGCCCATCACATATTCTGTGCTTTTGGTGTAAAACATTCTAGTCTAGCCCAATATTTTTGAGCTTAGAGGGACACTATGTTCACTGAAATAAGTCAGGCACAGAAAGACAAATACTTTATGTTCTCCCTCATATTGGCAGCTAAAAATGTTGATCCCATAGAAGTAGAGGAGTAGAACAGTAGTACCAATCACTGGGAAGGGTAGAGAATATGGGGGGATAGAGAAAGTTCGGTTAATGGGTACAATATTACAGTTAGGAGCAATAAATACAGTGCCTTATAATACTAGGATTAGCAAAAATTCATTTTATATTTAAAAACAACTAAATGAGAAATTTTGAATTTTCTCAACACAAAGACATGATAAATGTTTGAAGTAATGGATATGCCAATTGCCATTTTGGCATTTGATCATTACATGTTTTGGCATTTGATCATTACACATTGTATGCATGTGTCAAAATACCACACATACCTCATGAATATGTAAAATTATTGTGTCAATTAAAAATAAAGATAAATTTACTATTAAATAATGAATAATCACCTAACACAATGATCTCTTTATACAATAATTAATGATAATAATTAAAAGCTCTGATACAAGTGGTTATATAAAAATATTTAATTTAAAAATTATATTAAAAACACTATGCAAGTTAAAGGCAAATCATAAACAAGAAATATTGCTTGCAATATCAATATCAAGGAGTTGAAGTTTTATATACAGATGCTTTTTATAATAATCATATATGTATTTATGATAAATATACATTACACATTGCCTGAATGATAATCTGGATTTTGGGACTACCTTGTTCTTTTCTCTAGTTTCATAACTCTCCACCGAACATGTTACTTCCAATATATAATACAATACGTGTTATTAAAGTTAAAAATAATCTGTTAGGTGCTTTCTAAAAACAATATTTCCATCAATACGGACAGAAAGATGGATTAGATTAATATGGAATGTAGAACAGCAAGACTTGCATGTATTTGTCTAATGTTACTATATTAAGTATATCCCTAGGCTTCACTAGCCTGGGGTACAGTTTAACTACAAGATAATAATAAACCTCTTAATACCTGGAAATGCCTAGGAAGCACAACTTTCCTCAAAGGCTGACACTCCTCTTAGTCTCCTGGTCACCATGTGGTGTTTTACACGCACGTGCCATAGAGAGTTGAGCAGTGTCAGAGCTGCTGGCCAAGGATGTCTCATTCACTTCCATGTTAAATGCCTGCCTGGATACGATGCCTTCAAGAGCAAATGCTTCATTCTTAAAACCCAATGGCTGTTCTTGCATTTTGATAATAACTTAATATCATAATATAAACTATAATATAAATACCTAACTTAATATGTACATGTAAACTAACACTACAACACTGAACATTGAAATAATCACCACATAAGTCAAAAATAGTAGATCTCTTTTACCTAAGAAATGCATATTACAGTACCTGACAACTTAGCTCTCAAAGATTTTCTAAAAGTTTTTCTTTTTTCCTAAAAGTTTTATAGTTTTACATGTCTATGATCAATTTTCAGTTAAGTTCTGAAGTTCAGTTGAGGTTCTTTTTTTTTTTTTTTTTTTTTTTGACTATGGATTTCTAATTGTTCCATTTGTTTAAAATGGTTACCCTCCCTCCACTGAACTGCTTAATAAGTAAAAAGTATAATGAGTTTCCTAAAAGCACTTCTGTACTTCTAGTTGGGACAAAGCAAAAGCCTGCACCAGTAGATTTCAGCAATAACTTTTGATTGTGTTAGAGGAAAGTGAAGTTGAAGCTGTGCAGAGTTCAGGAGAGGAAGAAGAGAAATAAATGTTGCTCATATTAATAGATTGGAGAAAACAAGAAACAATTTCTTGCTTTTGGGAAAGGGGAGTATGTAAGATCCTGAAAACTTGTCCCATGTTTGTTGCTGTTTGTTATTCCTATTTTCCATTAGTAATTCCAATAAAATCTGACACTGAAAAGAGCCAACGTTCAATAGCCTAATGGAAGAAGGAAGTTAGTTCCATAGAAAAGATAAATACATTTAAACTTCTGTAAACTGCAATTTAGAAAATAAGAAATGCCAGTCGGAGTTCCAGAATGTGACCTGGGAGACTACTTAAACCCTAAGAGGTCTATGGAGGGTTTGTAACCATTTATAGTTTACTAATCTAGGCATTGTTGTTTACATAAAGCATCACTGCAAATGTATCATTGAAAGTGCAAATGTTAAAGATTATTTTAAGAATTGCCAATGTTTGTTGCAATGTACTACAAATAGAAAAACAGCTAGTGAAAAAACAATTATGTAACAGATGTATATATCTTCAATCTCACAAGAAGAAAAATATCACAGTGCAAGTGCATTTAAAAGATTAGAAAACTTCATAATATTAATATAAATATAACATTTAAAATGGGTAAATGCATCTACATATTTAAAATGCTAACATGGAATAATTTGATCTAATACTCCCATTTGTATGCATAAGGTTTCCCAAAGTATTTCAAGTACAGAAAAAACCGGAGCTAATTTAAAATATAAAAACATGTTTGGATGAAATCTATGACTTTTAGTTATGTGATGTTTTTTCTTAGATTGTGAAACATTCAGTTAATATAAATTTAAGATTGCCAGAGATATCTGCATGTATTAGAAGAATCATATATTTGTAATGGAAGTAGCACCTGTGCAATAAATGCACTTATAAAGTCAATACTTGGAGTTTCTTAATAAAAGGTAGAACTTACTCTATGTGAAATATATTCAAGATAGAAGTGATAAAATTATGAAGTATTATTTATTAATTTCTGAACATAGACTAACAAAAAAGATGGCAAAGTACTCCTTTCAAATGTCTGTTCTTCTGTAAAGAAACATAAAATTACACACCAACCTATTAAATATATAAGGAACTGTAATACATGTACTACTATAATATTTGTTGATAATACAAATGTTTTCCAATATTTTAAACATTATTTGGAGGACTTTGGTTCTGATCAAGATGGAATAGCTCCATTCTTTCCATGTTCTCCCTCTTACAACTAAAAAGCCCTGACAAACAACACAAACAAGAAGAATAAGACTTTTATGGGTCAAAAGAAAAAAGCAGGCTGCCTAGGAACTTCAGGACTTGATCAATGGCATGTGTATTAGTCTGTTCCCACATTGCTATAAAGAAGTACCTGAGACTGGGTAATTTATAAAAAGATGTCTAACTGGCTTATGGTTCTGCAGGATGTACAGGAAACATGATGCTGGCATCTGCTCGGCTTCTGGGAGGCCTCAAGAAACTTACAAACATAGCGAAAGGCAAAGGCAAAGGCAAGGCAGGCACATCAAATGGTCGGGGAGTTGCTACATGCATTTAAATCACCAGATCTCACAAGAACTCGCTACTGCGAGGACAGTACAAAGAGAGATGGTGCTAAATCATTCATGAGAAATCTGCCCCCACGATCTAATCACACCCAACCAGGCCCTACCGCCAACAGTGGAGATTACATTTCAAAATGAGATTTGGGCAGGGACATACATCCAAACTATATCAACATGGCAGTGAGTTCCCTGGGTTTTCTTATTTCTTCCCATATATACCAGACTGGGCCTCCCATGTATACCACAGGAGACTCCAAAACAACCACTAACAGGCACAGATAGAAAAAAAACAAAAAACTCTAAGAAAAGCCTATTCTTCCTAATCAATGCACCAGAAAAAGGGTGGCCTAACAAAACAGAAAACATTCAGGCAATACATATTCTATTCTACTCCAACACAAATGAATAAATTGCCCCCATTCTATGGCTTCAGTGGGGAAGTGAGACACAAATATTCTGCCACAAGCCCCACTCCATGAAAACAGGAAGTGGCACTCTCATTTCCCCCACTTGGGTGGTGTCGATCTGGAGCTGATCTGTCTCCAGCACGGCAGAAGCAAACAGTGTCCTGTTTCCTCCATGTTGGTAGAGCTGAGCCTCTATCCTCACTTAGCAGAAAGGAGTTAATGAGACAGTGTGAGGTACAGCTAATGAATAATTAACTTCCCTTCACTTCCCCTTCTCGAGCTGTTAGTGGGACCTAGCAGAGGACCCCACTCAAACAGTCCCAGTTGAGTTTTTAAAGTGACCAAAGCAATCTAATGGAGAGCCATTTTTGACAAACAGAGCAATTGGAAGTCCATGGACAAAAAAAGGAAGAATCTTGATCTAAATCTCAGACGTTAACTCGAAATTTACCATAAACTTAAATGTAAATCTCTAAACATTTTAGAAAATAAATAGAAAATGTATTTAAGATCTAAGTCCAAATAAAGCTCTTAAACTTGACACCAAATGGAATGTGCATAAAAGAAATGATAAATTTGACCTCATCAAAATAAAAAAAACTGTTCTTATAAAGACCAGTGAAGGAGATGAAAAGCCAAGCTACAGACCGAAAGAAAAATTTGCAAACTACATATATGACAATGGACTAGTATCATAATATAAAGAACTCTAAAACCTCAATAAGAAAACCAAAGAATCCGATTAGAAAATGAGTGAATGATATGTGCAGACATTTCATTGAAAAGGACATTTAGATGAAAATAAGCACATGAAAAGATATTCAACACCATTAACTATTGGGGAAAGGCAAATTTAAACCACAGTGAGATATCATCACACACTTACCTGGCTAAAAAAAAGTAGTGAAAACACTAAATGCTGGAAAGCAGGTTGAGAAGATAGACTACTCATACGTTACCTATGGGGATAAAAGTGGTACATGCACTCTGGGTGGATGAAAGTTTGGCCATTTCTCAATATAAAATGATTAAATAAAAAGTAATAAAATTATTTTAAAAAATACTTTATCTGTGCAAAATAAGTAGACAAGAACTTTCTATTAGTTATTTGAGCATTAAAAATATATGAACAGAATATGCATATTTATATATTTTAATCAGTTTCTTTCCCATATATTTTCTAATAAAAACTTTTTATTTCAACATAGAATTTTTTTTTTAGAATTACCTGTAAATTTTTCTAAAAGTTGCCTATTTTGTTAAATAAATTTAAAGTCGTTTACTAAAAATTAAAAAAAAAAAAACTTACTACATGGCTACTGTAAGTAAATCAACGTTGTACTGGCTTATAGATATATAGATTAATAAGACAAAACAAAGAGTTCAGAAACAAACTTCACATATACAGAAAATTGACTTTTGTCAAATGCTCCATCTGATAGATAATAGAAAATTATTTTCAACAAATGCTGCTTGAACTATTATATATCCATATGGGGAAAACAAATTATGTATACAAGCCTGTTACACCATACACAAATACGTGGGACAGATTAAAGACATACACATAAAATCCAAATGTGCATGTCCTTTTGATATGACATAGAAAAATATCTTAATCTTATAGAAAAAAATTTATTGACAGAGAAGATAACACAGAATAATAAATGGAAAATTATCTTCACCAAAATTAAATGCTTTGCTCATTAAAAACACCAAGAAAATAAAAATGCAAGTCATAGACTCAGAAAAATATTCTCAATACATGAATCTCTAAAGGACTTGAATCCATAATATATAAAGAACTTACAGAAATCAATTTAAAAGGAAATATGGGCCAGGTGTGGTGGCTCACACCTGTAACCTCAGTGCTTTGTGAGTCTGGGGCAGAAGGATCACTTGAGGTCAGGAGTTCAAGACCAGCCTGGGCAACAAAGAGAGACCCTGTCTCTACAAAATGTTTTTTAAATTAGTTGGGCGAGGTGGCATGTACCTGTAGTTCCAGCTGCTAGGGATGCTGAGGCAAAAGGATTCCATGAGCCCAGGAGGTGGAGGCTGCAACAAGCTACAATCCCAGCACTGGATCTGGCTTGGTGACAGAGCAAGACCCTGTCTCTCTAAACAAATAAATACATAATTAAGTAAATAAATAAATAAAAATAGAAGGAGATATGAATGCATACTTTACAAAGAAGTAGTTAGTAATGCGTAGTTTTTTTTTTTTTTTTAGGAATTTACCCATAGTAAATGAAGAATTATATAATATCAAATACTTGTATGTGAATGGAGAAATATGTGAAAATATACCCAACTATATACTTATGTTTGTAGCAATTTTACTTATAATACCCTAAATATGGAAACAATCTAAATATTGCCTCAATGGGAGAATGAAGAACCAATCTTAGTGTGGGAAAAGAATTAACAGAACAAAAAGCAAAAATAATGGAAAAATTATCAATTGGAGTTTTTTGAAAATTAAAATTTCTACATTTTTCTGATACCTATTAATGTTGAACATCTTTTTACTCACTAATTAACCACATCAATAGATATAAGGGAAATGCAAATTAGAAGCAAAATTAAATAGTACTTTACATCCAAAAAAAAGAGCATTTGGAAAACCTGAAACTCCTAAATGTCTGTTGGGAATGTAAAATGGCATGAATATTTTGGAAACCAGTTTGACAAATTTTTGTAAAATTAAACCCATGACCCATTGGTGTCTCTCTTAGATCTTTACTCACGTTGAATAAAAAATGAAAACTTATGTCCACAGAAAGACTTGTATGAATGTTCTTAGCCACTTAACTCATGATACCCCAAACTAAACATCAAAATATTCCATAACAGGATAACAAATCTATGGCCCATTATTATAGTGGAATACAACATAGCTTTAGAAACAAACTACTGATACATATAATAACATCAATGAATCTCCAAATTAGTACATTGAGCAACAGCCATACATTAACATATGCATACATGTGTATATACATTTACATAAAAAGTACACACTGAATGATTATTTTATTGAAAGGTTAAGATGAAGCAAAAGTAATCTTTTTTTTTTTTTTTCTTTTTGAGACAGGATCTCACTTTCTCACTCTGTTACCCAGGCTGGAGTGCAATGGCCTGATCACAGCTCACTGCAAACTCAATCTTCAGGGCTTAAGCCATCTTCCCACCTCAGCCTCTCAAGTAGCTGGAACTACAGGCACATACCACCATGCCTGTAGAGACGAAGTCTTTCTATATTGTCTAGGCTGGACTCAAACTCATGGCCTCAAGAAATCCTCCTGCCTTGACCTCTCAAAGTACTGGGATTACAGGTGTAAGCCACCACACCCAGTCTATACTGTAAATTTTTTTGCTTTTATAGAGACAGAGTCTCCTTATGTTGCCCAGGTTGATCTCGAACTCCTAGGTTCAAGCAATCCTCCCACCTTGGCCTCTCAAAGTTCTGGGATTATATGTGTGAGTGTGAGCCACCACGCCCAGCCTTCTATGATTATTGAAATCGGAACAGTGATTGCCTATGGGAGTGAAGATTAACTGGAAAGGAGCATAAAGATACTCTCTGCACTAATAGAAATATTCTATATCTTGATTAGATAGCTGATTACTCATGAAACTCTACTAATATTTGTATATTTTATGTAAATTATGCCTTGATGAATAAGAAACATTATTGAAAATGCTGTTACCTTGTGACATTTTGAATGTTTTGTAAGTGTGTAATTTCTTTTCTCACTCTATATTTGACTTGTACTACTTTTGTGTTTGTAATTTTAGGTTTATTTTCTGAAAGATGGGCTTCCTAACTATATACACTTCAGACCCCAGAAAGATGGATGCACAGTGGAGTGATTTTTTTCCTACAGTTATTCTTTTCTCAACTCAAAGTCACTATTGAGGGCTTTTTTCTTCTTATCCCTATTCCTCAATTTCTACCACTATCACATTCATCTTCTTTATCTAACGAAGTCACTTTATTTAATGAAACTTTATTTAATAATCCAGAAAAATTTATGTTCCATTTCTTTTTTTTCTTTTCTTTTCTTTTTTTTTTTTTTTGGATGGAATTTCACTCTACTGCCAAGGCTGGAGTACAGCGGGTACAGTGGTGCGATCTCGGCTCACTCAACCTATGCCTTCTGGGTTCAAGTGATTCTCCTGCCTCAGCCTCCCAAATAGCTGGGATTACAGGTACCCACCACCACACCCGGCTAATTTTTGTACTTTCAGTAGAGACAGGGTTTTACCATGTTGGCCAGGTTGGTCTTGAACTCCTGACTTCAACTGATCCACCCACCTCGGCCTCCCAAAGTGCTGGGATTACAGGCGTGAGTCACCACGCCTGGCCCTCAGTTATTTTTCTTACATTTCCTCTAACATATATCAATTTTTTAAGCATGATCATAATTATACATATTAACCACTCTGTCTCTTCCACTATAGTGTGGATTCTTCAAGAAAAGGAACCATCTTTTCCTTCTCCTTTGGTACTATCAAGCACCATCTTTGACATCTTCTTCATCTACTGGAAGAAACCTCCCATTTTTCCAGAGTTGTCAACCATGTACCAGGATATGATGCAAATATAAAGAGATTGCTTTTATCTTGTCCTCTTATAGTCAAATGTCCAGAATTAACATCTACGTTCGTGGCTCCTCAAACAACTTAGATTCGCAATTCATGGATTGCTTTATGAATTTATTCACAAAATTGAGACTGAAAGTAAAAATTTAACATGCAAGGCCAGGTACAGTGGCTCACGCCTGTAATCCCAGCACATCGGGAGGCTGAGGCAGGCAGATCACGAGGTCAGTAGTTCGAGACCAGCCTGGCCAACACAGTGAAACACCGTCTCTCCTAAAGATATAAAAAATTATCCAGGTGTGGTAATGCGTGCCTATAATCCTAGCTACTAAGGAGGCTGAGGCAGAAGAATCGCTTGAACCCGGGAGGCAGAGGTTGCAGTGAGCTGAGATCGCGCCATTGCACTCCAGTCTGGGCAACAGGGCGAGACTCCATGTGACAAAAAAAAAAAAAAATACCATGCAAGTAACTCAGAAAGGGCCGTTCAAGATAGAGGAAATTGGCCGTGCACTGGTGGCTCACAATCTGTAATCCCAGCAATTTGGGAGGCTGAGGCAGGCGGATCACTTGAGGTCAGGAGTTTGAGACCAGCCTGGCCAACATGGTGAAACCCTGTCTCTACTAAAAATACAAAAATTAGCCAGGCGTGGTATCACACGCCTGTAATCCCAGCTATTAGGGAAGCTGAGGCAGGAGAATTGCTTGAACTCAGAGGGCAGAGGTTGCAGTGAGTCGAGATCACATCACTGCCCTCCAGCCTGGGCAACAGAGTGAGACTCCACCTCAAAAAAAAAAAAAAAAAAAATACAGGAAATTGTTTGTGTAAAGGCTAAAAATAAGAAGAAGAAAGTTAGTTTAAAAAGCTGAACATGGGCTGGGTGTGGTGGCTCATGCCTGTAATCCCAGCACTTGGGGAGGCTGAGGCAGGTGGATCACCTGAGGTCAGGAGTTTGAGACCAGCCTGGCCAACATGGTTTCACCATGTCTCTACTAAAAATACAAAAATTAGCTGGGTGTGGTGGTGCACGCCTGTAATCCCAGCTCCTTGGGAGGCTGAGGCAGGAGAATCGCTTGAACGAGGAGGCAGAGGTTGCAGTGAGCCGACATCATGCCACTGCACTCCAGCCTGGGTGACAGTGTTACCAGGGGGTCCTTGCTCCCAGAGCTCCCAAGATGGTGGTGGCAGCTTCCAAGATGGTGGTGGGCCGCTGCCAAGGTGGTGGCAAGCCTCTTATTCTCTGATCTGGGGTTCTTGGCCTCAGGGATTCCAAGTAACGGAATCTTTGGCCATGCGGTGAGTGTTATAGCTCCATTAGAAGCTGTGGGTCAGGGAAGAGAACTGCAGAACCCAGCGACTAGTTTTCAGCTCCATTAGGACAAACCCCGGCACTTAGCAGTGCAGGAACAATGACAAGCCTTTAGCCCGATCCGGAGCGGCAATGGGCAGGTCGCTGAATCAGGAGCACAGCGGACACCGTGCCAGATCCGGAGCGGTAGAAGTCAGCAGCGGGTCTGTGACGGCGGTGAACAGCAGTGGTGGACAGCGAGTGAAAGCTCAACTCCAGCCATAACAAACACAGACCAGAAAAGTGTGCAGTTGCAAGATTTAATAGAGTGAAAACAGAGCTCCCATACAAAGGGAGCTGACCCAAGAGGGAAGCCGCTGTGGGCTCCAATGCCTAGATTTATATCCAGATCATTGCCCCTCCCGCTGTGCTCTCAGGCATAGATGATTGGCTATTTCTTTACCTCCTGTTTTGCCTAATCAGCATTTTAGTGAGCTCTCTTTACTACTGGATTGGTCGGGTGTGAGCTAAGTTGCAAGCCTCATGTTTAAAGGTGGAAGCGGTTACCTTCCCAGCTAGGCTTAGGGATTCTAAGTCGGCTTAGGAAATCCAGCTAGTCCTGTCTCTCAACAGAGTGAGACTCCAGCTCAAAAAAAAGCTAATCGTAATTTGTCATGGCTAAAATGTAGATAGTACTTGGTAGAGAAGTGAGAAATTATAGTCAGGGCGTTAGTGGCTTTATACACATCAGCAAGTAGTTTAGATATTATCCTGGGGACTTTCCTTTAGTATTAGTACTAGTTGATCAAAAAAGATTAGCTAAATATACAGTAAATAATTTATCTATGCCTCCATGGAACTCACCATTAATGGAAAAGACAGACAATAAAGAAAAAATTAAAATGATGTTAAGCATATAGCTACTGTGGAAAAAATATGTATAACATTTCAAGAATACAGTTGTGCTACTCTGTGCTTAAGCATCAAAAAATACCCTTTGTTTCCTTTGCTCAGCCTTGTTTTCCAAGCATCTATTACAGTGCCTTACACATAACAAATAGGCAACAATTTTTTTCATGGATAAGCAAATCAATAATTGAATTGAATTTTATGGAATGAATGGTGAAACCCTGTCTCTACTGAAAGTACAAAAATTAGCCAGGTATGGTGGTGGGCACCTGTAATCCCAGATACTCATGAGGCTGAGCCAGGAGAATCACTTGAACCCAGGAGGCACAGGTTGCAGTGAGCCAAGATCGCGCCACTGTACTCCAGCCTGGGCAGCACAGTGAAACTCCATCAAAAAAAAAAAAAAAAAAAAAATACAGTGGATAACCATTTAGCCAGGAGTGAGAAGCCTGCATGTGTGAAAGCCTACGACATTGAGAGAGTCTCGTATGTTCAAGAACCTGAAAGAAGCCTGAGAGAGCTGAGATGGAGAAAGCAATATGTAGAATACTAGGAGATAAGCCTGGAGAGGGAGATAAAATCTGTCCCATACACAGTATATAATCTATTTTAAAGATTTTAGAAGTTTTTTAAGGTGATGAGAAGTTATCAATCTATTTGTATTAGGGGAATTATGACATCATTTTACAACTTTAAAAGATAGTTTTGGCCAGGTACGGTGGCTCACACCTGTAATCCCAGCACTTTGGGAGGCCAAGGCAGGTGGATCACCTGAGGTCGGGAGTTCGAGATCAGCCTGACCAACGTGGAGAAATCTTGTCTCTGCTAAAATTACAAAATTAGTCAGGCGTGGTGGCACATGCCTGTAATCCCAGCTACTCAGGAGACTGAGGCAGGAGAATCACTTGATCCCGGGAGGCGGAGGTTTTGGTGAGCCGAGATTGCACCACTGCACTCCAGCCTGGGCAACAAGAGTGAGACTCCATCTCAAAAATAAAATAAAATAAAATAAAATAAAATAAAATAAAATAAAATAAAATAAAATAAAATAAAATAAAATGATAGTTTTATAAAGAACTGGTGCCATGAAAAAGTTAATAATAAGAAGATAATTTTTGCATTATTATGGAGACCATTTGTGATGACTGGGAAGTAAATAGATGTGAAGATAACAGTTAGAAGTCTCTTCGTGCAGTTTAGGAAAGAAATGATTGAAGTTGGGACTTGGGGGATGGCATTGAGGATGGGAAACAGTGGATACATTGAGAATTCGTTTTTAGGAAGTAGGAATAAACAGAGCTTAACATTGCTGAGTGAGTGAAATTTGAAAGGAGCCAAGGAAACTAATATCTTCATATATTGAGCAATTAGATGAGTGGAGGTTTAGCAGAGCTGCAGAGGAATATGCAGATTTCAAATATGTTCTTTTGAAATTGCCATGGGATGTCAAGGTAGAAAGTTTGGAGAATTGTACATAAATGCACTAGAAACCATGTGAATCACAGAAATAGATGAGGGAATATGATGGTGATTCATATTCTGAAAGGAAATGAGTTGTCCCAGGAAAAAGAGATAGAGAGGAAAGAAAAGGACTGAGAATAAAGTCCCGTGAAGCTTCCATATTTAATAAACAGAACTTTGTGGAGGAAAAGTTAAATATTAAATTTGAACTCAATTGAACACGGACATAAACAATGGTCACCAAGTCCTGGAACAGGTTATGTGAGCCCCTTGAAGTGTTCATCCAGTGCTGTTTTGGAGAAATCTCCATTTCAATCTATTCCTATATGTTAGTTGTTGAAAAACAATAGACAATCCCAAAGACAAGTTGTTCCTTGATCGCAGTTGCACAGGGCCCTCGTGACTGGGCCTCATGCCATACAACTTGTTACAAAAAGAGCTAGGGTCCCAGACTGCACCGAAGCTTCATGAGACCTCTCCTCATCTATGCATGGAGGAGTGGCCCACTCTGGAGCCCAGGCTGTTTCTTCCCAGTCTGGTGGTGGATACTCCATAGTCTGGTGAATGTAAATCCCTTTTCCCTTCTCCCCTTCCCATTGCAATTTGCTTAATATATCAATTTGCTTATTATATCGAATTGCTTATTGTATCATTTGCTTATTATATCAATTTATTATATTAATTTGCTTATCATATCTGCATTGCCATTTATGTGGGATAAAGCTTGTTTACCTTTAAAGGTATTGTGTGTGTGCCTTTTCTTCTCCCCTCGCACGTCTCCCTCACAGAACAAACCTTAGAAGCACAATTGTGAAAAATAGAAAACACAGGGCTGTCAGAAATATCAGGGGACTAAAATGTTTCTGGGAGAGAGGGATGAAAGTTCTTTAAGTTAAAAAGTGCTGGCCAGGTGCGGCGGCTCAAGCTTGTAATCCCAGCACTTTGGGAGACCAAGTGGGCAGATAACCTGAGGTCAGGAGTTCAAGACCAGCCTGACCAACATGGAGAAACCCCGTCTGTACTAAAAATACAAAATTAGTTGGGTGTGGTGGCACATGCCTGGAGAGGCTGAGGCAGGAGAATTGCTTGAACCCAGGAGGCAGAGGTTGCAGTGACCTGAGATCCCGCCATTACACTTCAGCATGGGCCAACAACAAAGAGACTCTGTCTAAAGAAAACAACAACAACCAACAACAAAAAGGCTAAACCTGGCTTGGTACTGTGGCTCATGTCTATAATCCTAGCACTTTGGGAGGCTGAGGCAGTAAGATTGCTTGAGTATAGGAGTTCCAGGCTACCCTAGGCAAAATAGTGAGACTTCATCTCTACAAAAAAACAAAAAATTAGTTGGGTATGGAGGAGTGTGCCTGTGGTTTCAGCTCCTCGAGAGGCTGAGGCAAGAAGATTACTTCAGCCCAGGAGGTTGAGGCTGCAGTGAGCCGTGATCATGTCACTGTGCTCAGCTTGGGGTAACAGAGTGAGATCTACTTTCAAAATAAATAAAGATAAAAATTAAATTAAATTAAAATTAAAAGTGTTAAACCTCACTCTAGGCAGAAGATATCTGTCAGGTGACTGGTTGTATAAATTAAATAACTTTATGGTAAAACCTCCAGAGGAAACCCAGACCTTGTGCATTCCCATGTACAATAACCATGCAATATTTGCTACTCTTGGTCTTGCGGAAAAAAAAAAAAAAAAAAAAGAAACAATAGCTGGGATCGTGAGTCTTTCATACGACATAGTCTCTCATATTTGAACAGTATTGAGACAGTCTGTAAACATGTCAAACTTGATCTTTTTGAGATGGAGTCTCACTCTGTCGCCCAGGCTGGGGTGCAGTGGCATGATCTCGGCTCACTGCAAGCTCCGTCTCCCGGGGTTCATGCCATTCTCCTGCCTCAGCCTCCCGAGTAGCTGGGACTACAGGCGCCTGCCACCACGCCAGGCTATTTTTTTGTATTTTTAGTTGAGACAGGGTTTCACCGTGTTAGCCAGGATGGTCTCGATCTCCTGTCCTCATGATCCGCCCGCCTTAGCCTCCCAAAGTTCTGGGATTACAGGCATGAGCCACCATGCCTAGCCCAAACTGGATCTTTTATCTCACCTTTTTGAAACAAATTACCCACTTTTATGAGTTAAATTATGCTCCTTCATAAAGATTATACAAATATAAAAATGTATTATTTTAATCTGATAAGTTAAATATTTCTATGTTTAAAATTTGGCAAATAAAAGTGTGAGAAAGAAAAAATGCACTTATAGCGTAGCACCCAATGAAAACTATTATTAATATATTTATTTATATATTTAAGTGTTCATTACACACATGTAATTGATATAGTCATACATTGTGTATACATGCATACAATCAATATTATAATGTAGAATATATTTAATAACCAGTATTTAGGAATCTTGGAATGTCTCAAAGCTTTACTGATAAACAGTGAAACTGAATTTTTAACATTCATAGCAAGAAGATGAGACTCATGATATTCCCCTTGCATCAACCATTGTAGTGAACAATGAGTCTTCAATAAATTTTACTAACTGGTTGATTGCCACCAATAATAACAATAATAATAAATTACTTTTCACTGATAGAATAAGCCAAAACAATAGTGTAGTGTTAGCGTTTTTCAGCCCTTTTTTGGTCTCCAACATTAAGTAGTTTGGAATGAAATACACACATACAGGCACAACACACACATATTAATTGGATGTTCTTGTGAACCATGCTCCTATATAAAAGTTGATTTTAGTCAATCTTCTTTTTTAGGAAACTTATTTTTATTTTGTACTGTGTCTGTTTTCCATACTGCTTATAAGTTCAGTTAGGAAGTTCTATGTTATTTTTTCAGGAATAAATTTACTAAAAACATTAGGAATTGTCTACAGATAAATTAAGTTTTAATTGAAAAGTGAAGAGCAAGAGAGAACGTATACAGATGTAAGGGAAAAAAATGAAATCCGTCTATTTTTACTACGTTTGTGTTCTGGAGCAAAATTTTCATTTTGAATACATAGCGCAAGTGTGAATAAAGCACAAACAGTATCCAGATAGCAGTGATGAGGAGGATGTTGCTTCTCAGCACAAAGCTTCATCAATGTTAAAATGCTGCTTCTTTCCAGTAGGGGAATGTGGAGCTTTGTTTGCCATAATAAATGTGAAGACCACATATGCTTGCCCTTGTAAAAATAGGTCAGGTTTCAAAGAAGACATTTTTATGCTTAAAGTTACAAGACAAAAAATTTTCATGGGCATTGGTTTGTTTATTTAATTTTAGTCTTAGTTACATTTTCTACAAGTGAAATTTGAAAGAATTGTGGGACTAGCCAGAGGCAGAAGTCATCATGGCTAATGGAACTCCGTTTAGCAAAAGCTGTTTCTCACTGGGCATGAGGTTAAAGTAAAACAAACAAAAAAACAAAACTGTAATACATAAGATATGAGTGTTATGGAACTTAACTAGAAATTCTTATGCTATCCTGTGCCTTTTCAGTTCCTTGTTCTCTAAGCATCATTGGCAAATTGAGCCTGTACCAGTTCGTCTATTGACCCTATAAATGATGATAGTGGTTTTGGCAATTCTTTCTTGACTCATCAAAGAGGGAAATTAATGGACAATGTTAATTTACTGCTGACTTTTCCCATTAGATCAATGAGGTGAAGAGTCTACCCAGCACCCAATAGAGTGTTTGGAACATAATAAGCACTCTATACATATTTGTTATTTAAAATAATTAGTAGCTATTGTGATTAAGAACTTTTTTTTTTGTATCTTGTCTATACAGTTATCACAAACATACAAAATTAGTTTTTGGAGCAAGAAACCAGTGTATTGGGGTGTGGCAGAGAACATCTCTGTGTGAACAAAAACTTACTGGAAGGTGTCTTAGTTTGTTCAGCCTGCTATAATGAATTCTTAGACTGGGTAATATATAAGCAACAGAAATTTATTTCTCACAGTTCTGGAGGGTGCGAAGTCCAAGATCAAGGTACCAGCACATTCAATATCTGATAAGGGCTTGCTCTCTGCTTCATAGGTAGTGTTTTGCTGCTGTGTCCTCACATGATGGAAAGGAATTAGCAAGCTCCCTCAAGCCTCTTGATAAGTGCACTAATCATATTCATGAGGGCTCTGCCTTCATGACTTAATGACCTCCTAAAGGCCTCACCTCTTAATACCATGTCCTTGGGAGTTAGGTTTCAACATATGAAATTTGGAGGGACACCAGCATTCAAACATTCAGCAAAAGGTGTTTCGTCTTCATGAAGCTTTTCCTCTATGTCATTCCATTTGCTCTCCATGTTCTGACATGACTATCTTTCCTATCTTTAAAATGTTCCCACTAGGGCAATCTCTCTATAATTAATGCAAATGTATAATCATCCATCTATTCTCTTTTAAAGCAATTAAAATTCCTAATAGATTTTTCTAAGACTGTGAGACAAAACAGAAAATTTTTAAAAAGGATGTTATAAGATAGAGTTCTATGTCCAAGAAATAGCTAACTTTAAACAGACTTGCAGTCTGTACCCATTTTTTGTTTGGTTTTTCTACTCTCAGACTTCCACTAATGTGTCTGAGATTCAGTTTTATTATATAAAAAGTGAAGTTATCACACTGGATGATTTCTGGACTCCCTCCTCAGCTATAAAAATAATCTAAAATTACTTACATAAATATAAATTTAAAAAAGTCTTTCTCTAGAGATCTTTGACAATAACATGGTGTAAGCGCAACCTTTCCTGGAAAAAAAGAAGAGAGTTAAAAATTTCTAATTCTTGGCTAGACACAGTGGTTCACGTCTGTAATCCCAGCACTTTGGGAGGCAGAGATGGGCAGATCACGAGGTCAGGAGTTCGAGACCAGCCTGACAAATATGGTGACACCCCATCTCTACTAAAAGTACAAAAATTATCTGGGCGTGGTGGTGTGCTCATTTTTGAGTCCTAGCTACTCGGGAGGCTGAGGCAGAAGAATCGCTTAAACCTGGCAGGCGGAGGTTGCAGTGAGCCAAGATTGTGCCACTGCACTCCAGCCTGGGTGACACAGTGAGACTTCATCTCAAAAAATAAAAATAAAAAAAAAATTTAAAAAAATCTCATTTTTAGGGCTCCTTTTAAACAGAAATTCTTATTATTATGGTTTCATGAGCTGGATACTGATGTTTGCTTTAAGTCCTGTGGACTAACATTCATGACATTCATGTAAAATAGCAGTTGTAATTCTAACTGAAAAATAACAGCTACAACTAGTTTTTATTTTGTTAATGAACTAGAATGCTGCTCTGAGTAAAACATTCTATGATGAGAAATAGTTCAGACTTTAAGTTTTCAATCCATGCCTTTCCCATTCAATAAGCATACCAAGTAAAAACAAATATACCTTTAATTCTTCTCTAACCCTTGGTAATTTCTTTTTTATATTCCATGGGTTCAAAGCCTTTGCCAAGCAATAACATCAACCTGAAATTTAATAACATTGTTTGTACTGATTATGTTTATTCTTACAGTACCTTCCTTTAATGACAAGTGATAGCTTTTCCCCATTCATAACAGTGATATAAATTTTTCTTCTAGAGTAGATTTAGGCAAAAGAGAGTAAATTGATTTTAAATATAATAAATGATTAAAAGTATAGGTCACATGTGGATAAAATAAAAATAGTGAAAGTGATAATTAGATGTCTGAAGGTTTTGAAAGCACAGACTTAGAAGTAGATGTGATTTACTTGCGGCTCTCCTGATCACGTCTGATGTCTTAGATAATCATAATAACCTTATCTTACTTGCTTCCAATATGATTTGCTTGCCAATCTACTATAAAAAAAGTCTCATTCAGGGTGAGCCAAGTGTGTGCCTGGTTATATGCTGAATTTTAGAATTTACTGTTTAATGATGGTTTTTGTCTGGCTCAAATGAAAATCAGAGATTTCTGACTTAACCAGTGTCTGTAAATGGGCAAACCAGTTCAGGTTCTGTCTTTGATAACCTGACAAAATTTCTTTATTCCTGAAAGATATCTGGAGCAAGATATGTATTTCTCTGTATGTATTATCTTATACTAAGGACAGATAGGTAAGGTTGTATAATCCCCCTCTTTTGGTAGCAATTGTAAAACACCTATCAATATTGTAAATTGACATAGGGTTTTTCCTCAAAATTCTACTGTAGAAATTTAGTCTACCGGAAAAACTACTGCAAGCGATCTATGATATAGATGTAAGAATATTTATTTAAGCATTATTCATATAATAATAATAATTGGAGTTTAAGCAATTTTCCTTCTCTTTGACACATTTTCTATGCTTGGTTTCAAGGATATGTCATTTATTCTTCTGGTTTTCCTCCTACCTCTTGAGCCATCGCTTCCAGACCTGGCTGTTTCTCTTCATCACTTTGAACTGTTAGTTGAGTGCTTCAGGGCAAGCTTCTTTCAACTTTTTCTTGATCTACCATTTATGCCTTGGTATTTTATCCAGTATTAAGGTTTTAAATAGTCTTTAAACATTGATAATTTGCCTCATTCTTTCTCTTGTTCCTTTACTCTAAAATCAAGACATATGTCATTTTGATACTAAGAGTGGTTCTAGAGAAACGGAATTTTAAGGATGAGTTTTCTAAGTTGGCTTTGGGGTTTCTTGGACTGGCTCTTTAATCTTTTTAGATTTAAATATGCTGATGACTCTATTTCCAGTAGTAAAAAGAGTGCTGGTGGTCCATCGTGTGAACTATTTATAGAGATTCAGTTATAATAGGTAGCTCAGATCACATGGTTACTTAAACAGCCCAAAGTCAAGCATTCTGTTTTTACTAAGGTCCAGTATCAAGGCCATGCGCCATCCTTTTTTTTTTTTTTTTTTTTTTTTTTTTAAGTTATTTGAAGATGATTGCAAGTCCTTGCTCCGAAAACTTAAAGGTCCGCACTGTGATGCAGCTATAGGGGCCTGCCACAGGTTTTAAAGAGCATCTTTATCTACCACGGACACCTGAAGCACCGCTGGATTTGTTGGATCATGTGCTCAAGGGGCAGACCAGCTTACACAGAATCCTGGACCAGTTACGGAGCCTTCTGGTATTCTGGACCCTACTCAAAACTATCAGATTTTCAGTATAACCAACTGACTGAATTGTCTCCAAAATCCATACAGGCCCACTAGGTGTTGTGTATCTTTCTGGGTTGTAGTAGGAACCAGATGCAAAAACTTATCTCTCACCTTAATTTTCCCCAAATGTTCAAAAATATCCTTGCCTCTTATAAGAGGTCATAAAATGTTAGGGAGAATTATGTCCTTGCTTTATTTGGAGATTAAGTATGGTTTAAGGAGGCACATATGAATGCCACACTGACAAGCAGTGGACTTGTGATGGTTAATTTTATACTTCAACTTGACTGGGCTAAGACATGCCCAGACAGCTGGTACAACTATTTTGGGGTGTGTCTGTAAGGGGGCTTCTGGAAGAGATTAGCATTTGACTAATCTAATCAGTGGACTGAATAAAGATCCACTCTCAACAACATTGGCAGGCATCATCCAATCCATTGGAGGCCAGGCTAGGACAAAAGGGTAAAAGAATGGTAAATTTTATCTCTGTTCTTGAGCTGAGACATCCACCTTCTTCTAAACTTGGGTATTTGAACTCCAGGACTTACATAATAACACTTCCCCTGTCTGACCCATGGCCTACCCTTCCCAGTTCTCAGGCCTTTGGCCTTGAACTAGGATGTACAACATCAGCTCTCTAGTTCTTAGGCCTTTGAACTCAGACTGAATTACGCCAGAGGTTTTCCTGGTCCTCCACTTTGCAGATGGTATGTCGTGGGACTTCTCAGCCTCCATAATTACATGAGCCAATTCTCAGACTAGATCTTCTCTTATATATCTCTATATATTCTATTGGTTCTGTTTCTCTGGAGAAGTTTGACTAATATAATATCTAACTGATTACTTTCCATATCCATTTGCCTATCTAATATACATCTCAAATTTAACAGGTTTAAACCGAGCTCTTGATTTTATAGCCTCCTCCAGTCCTCCTAGCATAGTAACTGCATTACACCAAGCTAAAAAAATCATATTTTACCACATCTTTTCAATCCACTGCCACATCAACTCTGTCATAAAATCCTATTTGTTCTACCTTCAAATTATTCCACAATAAAACAAAAGCCATTTCAGCACCATCATATATAAATTGAAGTGTTCAGCGCTTTCCCTTTGAGATCAGAAACAAGATACAGTTTTCTGTTATTGTTTCCATTCTTAGCAGCTCATTAAGCCAGGAACAAGAAATAAGAGGAAAAAGAATTGCAGATAATGTTCTTATATACACAGAAACTCCTAAATAAACTGCTAATAAATTACTAGAATTTACAACAGAGTTAATCTAGGTTACTGAATTCAAAGTCCATTTATTCCTATATGCTGAGAGCAAAGTTAGAAAAAAAAGCCATTTACATTAAAAGTAAATAAATATCTAAGAGTAAATCAAACAGCAGATGTGCAAGTTTCCATTATAGAAAAGCTTATTAGATGCAGTAAAGAAGATCCAAATATTTAATATTATAAAGATGTCATTTCTTTCCATTTCAATATATAGACACATTGAAACACCACATAAAATCACAAGAATACAAAAGGCCAAATTAGTCGAGACACTTAAATAAAATTATAAGAACTTCTAGATAGCAACACTTACTACAAAGCTTTTACACTTCACACAGATCATAAGAAAATAGTTCTGGCATAGATGAACACCCTATGTGTTTCAGGATCTACATATAAGCTTGCTCACAGCGTCACTGAATACTGGCAGCTACCCAAGTGTACTAACCATGTTGTCCACTATCCCAGAGCAACTGGCTTGACAGACAATAGAATAGATGAGAATGGATGAACACTTCTAGCATATTTATAGAATGGTGTATAGTCTCAATGTTTACCCATAGAAAATGGAAACATGATACATAAATATATAGAGTTACACATTCAATACAGAGTTCTTACCAAGAGTAAGTCAAAAGGCTTCTCCTCATAATGATTCTATTTGTTTTCAATCACCACAGTATCAAATTACCACAAGTTTAGTGGCTTAAAACAATAAAAAGTTATTGTCTTATAGATACTGAGCTCAGAAGTCTGAAATCAGTTTCACTGGACAGAAATCAAAGTGTCAGCAGGTCTACTTCCTATGGCTAGAGACCACCAGCATCCTTAGCTCATGGCCCCTTCATCCATCATCAACTCCAGTAGTGTAGCATTTTAAAATTCCTCTCTGCTTCCATTGTCATATTGTCTCTATCTCTCTGATTATATCAGGCCCTCTGAGATTACATTGGACCCACCTAGGTAATCCAGGAAAATATTCCCTTATCAAGATAACTTAATCACACCTGCAAAGTCCTTTTTGCCATATAACATAACATAGTCACAGATTCCAGAAATTCTAATTCAGGCATTTTTCAGCGGGCATTATTTAGTCTACTGCGATGATATATAAGATTATATTGGCTACATAAGCACTGAAATGCAATCTTATTGAAGAGTAAATTTGTTCCAAAGCAGTTGATCAATACTTATGTGCAACTAGCAAGAAAAAATATTTCTGTATAAAATTTTACATTTCATCATCACTAACAAATATTAATTAGCATCTCAGCATTGGAGAATAAAGGAACTAACTATAGGTTCATGTCAGCTACTTGTGTCTTTTGTATGAGTGATAATCTCATCAAATACCATTTCTAAAAAATTGATATCACGAGGTCAGGAGATCGAGACCATCCTGGCTAACCCGGTGAAACCCCGTCTCTACTAAAAAATACAAAACACTAGCCGGGCGAGGTGGCGGGCGCCTGTAGTCCCAGTTACTTGGGAGGCTGAGGCAGGAGAATGGCGTAAACCCGGGAGGCGGAGCTTGCAGTGAACTGAGATCCGGCCACTGCACTCCAGCCCGGGCAACAGAGCGAGACTCCGTCTCAAAAAAAAAAAAAAAAAAAAAAAAAAAATTGATATATAAGATGCCTTTTTTATTTATAAAACTTTAATGACTTTTTAGACCCCTAAACTCAACCTCTAATCAGTAAATTTTCTTTATGACTTCAAAATCCCTTAGTGTAGAATTTAAGAAAAAAAATTTAAAAAGAATATTTTTTCCAGACAAGTGTTCTGTATAAAGGTAAAAATATCTTTATGAGTTCATTTTTTATAAACCTTTCAACTCCATTTATTTATTTAATCATTAAGTTCATCATTTTTATAAATATTTATTGGATGCCTACTATGTATCAGGAATTATGGTAGAATCTGGGAACACTCCATGGAAAAAGGTAACATACCCTTAATTTTTCACTTAAGTAGCATAGCAAGTAAGGGATGAAGATACTCTTACAAGCAGAATAAAAGGTGAATGTTTTATTCTAAGAATTTTAACTGGGATATAAACCTGTCATAGCGTAAAGAGAATAGAAGAAGCCCTTATTTCTCCCTGGGTAATTCAAT
This sequence comes from Theropithecus gelada, assembly GCF_003255815.1. Taxonomy (NCBI): domain Eukaryota; kingdom Metazoa; phylum Chordata; class Mammalia; order Primates; family Cercopithecidae; genus Theropithecus; species Theropithecus gelada. Next base: position 58,984,294 of record NC_037683.1, on the reverse strand, counting down.
TAAGGCTTAAAGTGGAGATGAGACATCAAGGTGATTCCAGAATGTATGGACAGTAGTATGCCGCTGGGGAAGGCCAAGAAAAAAGTTATTCTTAACACAAAGAACAGTATGTGCTAAGTCAGCATTTCTCAGCTGAGAAATGTTTTACCCCGGGAACATTTATCAATGTCCAGAGAACTAGACAATGGCTGCTGTCACAGCTGGAGGAACAGGTGCTACTGGCATCTAGAAGGTCCAGACCAGAGATGCTGGTAAGCCTTCTACAACGCACAGAAGCACTCTCCACAATCAATTAGTCACCTCAGAATGTTAATAGTGCCACATTTGAGAAATCTTGTTCTAATTTATGCAAAGCTGAGATAGCATATCATGTTCTTAAAAAACACGAGAGGCTTCATTTATGGCTGCTATTTATTGTGGCCATACTATATATTATACTGTTTAAGTATAATGAAAAGTTGAAATGAAGCTAGGGGAATGAAGTAGGGAAGCTTTAAAATCATAATTAGTGGAAAAATAATAAAAATTTTCATAAGGACAGGAGGAAAATGCTAAAATATTATCAATAAAATATTGTCAATAAAATATTGTTATTAAAGAAAATCCCTTCAAAAAAACTATTTAGCCACTCAGTCTGATGTACACAGGTATAACATACCCTTCCTCAAAGAGTACAATGGAGAGACTATATTTAGAAAAAATATGATTTATGCAGTTACCACTATGGAAAGCTGACTTGATTGATTACTGTATTCCAAAATTAGGCATCTAAATTCTTTGGGTCTGAATATGTATTTTGTATTATGACCTATTGTGTTATATTTATATTATTATTATTTTTAAAATATGTTTTCTTTTCACATCATATAGACAATATACTTACTGTTTGTTTTTTTTTTTTTTTACAAATTTCTAGTAAATTATTCCACAAACCGAAAGGTACTTTTCCGATTTGTTATTCTCATCATGTTTGTAATCACCTCTTTAAGAACCCAAAAGACAAAGTTCTCAAGTGTCTGAGAGTGTTCACGAATCACTACATGCAATACCAGAAACATGGCAGGGTGTTTTTAATTGTTTTGATGCTGTGGAAAAGTTTCAGAAGCCAAGTGAAGCCTGAAATGAAATTCTGGAACTTTATTATACAGTCAGTCCCCCAAAACTATCAGAATTGTGTATGTCTGGACATAGCTTTTGAAAATGCAGGAAAAAAACAACTCTATTTTAATGCACAGTCCTATTGGAAAGTAACTTGTCAATTATGCTTAATAGTGGGTGATTTTCAATGCATAGAAAACAGACAGGAACTGACCCTACACTCCTTGAAGCAATGAGCTCAGCTGGTTGTAAACCCAGATCCTTAGGGTGTCAAGGTGGCTGTATTACCCTCTGCATTAACTAGCCCCTGTGTGTTTACTTTTATTGATGTCCTATATTGTGCTTTCTCAGACAGAACTCATCAGTTGCAGGTTAGTGTCCTTGGTGTTAGAACTTTAGAAAACGTCATTGCAATTTAGGCAGCAGTGATCAAAAGTAATTATCTCCTATCACCAGGAGCCAATTCTACTTTTTACACTAATCCAAAATAAGTAAAGAACATCATGTTCAAAGGAACTATTTTGTATAAGATTTGACTTTTAAGTCTGATGAATTTATGGGTAAAAAGTATTCCTTTTGATCTGAGTTCAGTGGTTGCTACCTCATATCTGAAAAGAGTTAGTGGAATAGATAATAAATTAGATTGCAATGTAAAACTGAGAAGGTACAGGATAATAATTTCTCTAAAAGTTTGGTCTCAGGAAAAGTCACATTCAGAAATTGTCCAGTTTCCAAACCACAGTAACTAGGCTACGGAAGGGAAAGGAGTAGAAATTTGCCATTTGTGGAAATCTTCCCTTTTGAAAATCACGATTCTGTTTCTTTAGTCATTAGGAGATCTACTCGGATATCTGCAAACTACCTCTCACCCCTTAATTCTCATTTTCTGCTGAGGTTTTTTTCTTAACTCTACATAACCCCTTTCCCTCTAGACAAGTCCTGCAGGGCTGCCAGTCTCACAGGCATCCATGCTAGTCTGGTGATGTGCCACTGACAGAAGTCTGAATATTTGGTTTCTATGGCTGGCGTTATATTATGCAGTTATTGACTTTCTTCCCTTGAGGTCAATATCAAAATATATTCAAACAAGAAATGCTGCTCAAATAAATGCAATTTTGACAAGAAATGAAAATCAATATGTTATATGTGAGTATGTGTGTACACACACTGACATCAGTTTATATGATAAAATAAAACAATTCAGGAGATGATAGTAAAGTCATCACACCAATACATATATCTTTTATACTTTACTGGAAAAAAGCGATAATTTGATAATCTTATCTGGAAATATTTTCAGCTCACTTACTTCTTTTATTAACAAATTATAGCAGGACCAATGTCTTCATCTAAGATTAAAACCAAGATCTCCCAAATGTGAGTAAGGTGAGATTTAATCAATTATTTGTGGCATCACCAGTTAGTTTCTGTTGGACACTCATGCCTTTGAAATTGATCTTTTCTGAGACATTTCTCACATACTCTTAAGATTCCAATAGCAAGCAAGTTCTGAAATGTCCAAGGAATAAATCAATTCACTAACAGTTTTAAACAAATAATGAGAAATCTTTAAGAATCGAGGATAAGTGCCCTAGCTCTTGTTTTAACCACTTTCAAACAAGTGGTTACACTGTCACATCTCAATGCATTGCAATTAAATGAGAATTTCTGTATTTCTTCCTTGCCCTTGACCCCCACCTATCAGAACAATACCTAGCTGTATGATGAGGCTGAGAAATGTAGGCCTACTTGGGCAGTGATGTTTCTGCCGCAGTTCATTTCCCGTGAAAGATGGGGAGGAGGTATCTAGTTTTCATAACTAGTGGTTTCCACTACAGAACCTGTTTTCAAAATTAACAATAATTTGATCTCTTTCCTCTAAAATGCTTTACTCCATCAAGAAGTTCCATGCACATATACTCCCCTTGAATCTGCTTCACTAGTTCATCAAAAATTTCTAAAATAAATCACTCAGGTTCCAGGCAGTCCTACTCCTATAAAAAGCCAGTAAGAGTTAAGGAACTTAGGTGCAGAAAAGTGTGAGTCAGGGGACTTGAGTTGGTTAAGCCTCCTTGCTTTAGCATTTTGAATTTCAATTTACTCATCTACAATGAGGTTGTTACACTGGATAATCTCTTTGCCCCCTTTCTTTGTCTAAACTTGTAGGATTCTTAACAGAATATAAGGGGAGAATTTGCTGTGAAACGAATCAAGCCTAAAATTGAGAAAATCCTTCAGCTTATACATAAGGGAGGATACTTGCAATATTATATAGTCATATGATTTTTCTAAACTTTGCAAAAGTAAGAAATTGTTATTGCAATCAGTAAAATAACTGTCTCTGTCACATTTCCCCTTGTGGTGGGAGCATTGGAGAAATGAATATTTTATATTATAATTATTTTATATTCGGATTTCTTTTTTTTAAGGGATCCTAAAATATGAGCTTTGGGTTTCACAAAAACTGGATCCACCCCTACTTATGATGTCTTTACTTTCCTTCTTTGAATAGTTTAAACATAACAAGATATTAAAGTAGTTCAGTCTATCATAACGGTAGTAACAGAAATTAGAAAGAATAACCTTTTTAAATGCCTTCCATTCCACCAGTTCTTATTTGCACACAGTAGGAATGTTAGTTGTTGCAGATTCTATGGATCAATATTTGTATCCAAAGAGCAATTATAATCCTAGAGGGAACTGTAAAACTGGAGAACTGTTTTCCTTTGGTTAGTGGTCTGGGTTGCTGTATCTAGGAAAATAGTATCCATGGCAACTTGATGTTCAACTTGTAACTTTTGAACACTTTACTTTTTTTATTTACATTGTTATGATTTATAATCACACTAATGACCTCCCAGTTAGACATTTCCTGACCATTAATGGCAGGCTCTATTAAAGACCCCAAGTTTCACCTGAGCCTACCAATAATTTCAACTGGTCATTAATGCCAAGAACATATCCAGTGTGAAGGTCATTATTGCTTAAATAATGCCTTAGAAAGTTATGCAAGGCTAGCAATTAGGTTGGCTTTTAAACGATTTTAGAAAGTCTATCTAAACACTACCATCAGAAAAAAAAAAAATAATAATAATCATAAAAGTCCAGCCACTGATGAAATTGAAGAAAATGTTAAAATAATTATTTCCAGGTTGTTGAGTTTTAAAAATAGCTTTGAGATTTAATGATCTGAGAGTTATATATGGTCTGGAATTATTAACCTGCTTACTCTTCCTTAGTCTCCCATTAAGATTCCACCCACTCTTTTTGGAACTGTCTGCCCCAGAATGTATTTCCTGCTGTGTTAATTACCTTGCAAAGTCAAGGGTATCACTGGCCTGTTTATGTTAATTGCCCTTGGTGGTTTTACAAGTGAGGAGGAGAAGAGAGCCAAAAGTGAATGTGAAAAGCTCTTGAGTTCTACTATGAACAATCAACTGGACCCATGTGTTAACATTTTGAGTCATTTAAAATGTTCTTTTTTTTTTTCCTTACTGTACACCATGCATGCATACATTACATGTGCATACACTATAACACAAAGGGCAAGGGACCATTTAGGCCACAACATGCACATTTTCCTTGTTGCTCTCATTACACCTTTTAAACCACTTCAATGATCCCTTTAATAAGAACCTCACACTGTTTTTCCCAAACATAAAATGTCTATAAGTTGCTCCTTTTTGAAAAATGACAACTGTCTGTACCTTGCTCTTGTTATAGCAATTTACTCTTATCATTCCTTCAAAAGCAAACTAAAACGACAGGCTATAATCACCATCGTCGTGTGATTTCCTGCCTCATTCCTCAGTCCACTATAATATCCGCCTCACCATTCCACAACATCACTTCAACTAATGCTATCAAAGATACCCTGATTACCATATTGGATGGATGCTCTTTACTTCTTTTCTTGTATGACCTCTTGGATCCACTTTCAACCACCCCATTTAATCTCAATACTCTTTTTTTATCACACAAATATATTACATATTATCATTTCCCTCTAATTACAAATTTCTGTCCTATATTATAGTTCCCCTCTCATTACAAATTCTTTGTGAAATCCCATTCTGATCATCCTTTAAATGTTGGCATGTATGGGGATTTATTCTTTCTTATTATAATACTTTTCCTAGATGATTTATCCTAATATCATGGGTTGAAATGCCACCTATCTCCTAATACACAATCTGAGCCCCTGGGACCCAGCTCTGTATGTTTTTCCATTTCCCATATATGTACATTTGATTTTTAATCAACTTAGCATCCATTGTCCTAAAACTGCTTTGCAAGTGTAAATTCTTCCTCATTGAAAGATACTCCCATCTACCTACTCAGCAAAAATAAAACTACAGAAATTATCCTTCATTTCTCTTTTCCCATACCACTCATATACAATCTCCAAATCCTATAAATTCTATCTCATTAACATTTCAAATATGCGCCCTAAGAGTCATGCCACTGATATTGCCTTAATTCTATTTCTCATTATGCACAAAGTTTTTGTCTGTATACACTAAGACCATCTCAAATACGATAATCTTTTAAAAGCATAAATCTCATCATGTTTCTCTTCTGTATAAAATATTTCAGTGACTTGACATTTGCCCATATGCTGTTTGAATTTATTATCATTGTTTAAAGAATAAGTTAAATGTTAGAATGTAAGCTCTATGAGAGCAAATTCCTTGTCTTTTTATTTACCATTTTATTCTCAGTTTACATCTAACTGGATCTCACAGCAGATGAGGCCGAACAAATGAAAAGTCTTCAAACAGGTCCACTGTTATTTCATTTGTCTACTTCAGTTGTTTATCTCATCTCTTGACAAGTTTCCAATTATACCCTATTTTCCAGCTATTTTGAACTCTGAGGTTTGAAGTTTCCTGAATACGCCACTTTGAATAATACTTAGGGGTTTTGCCTACTTTGCTTGGACAACTTTAAACACTGGTTCTGACTGCAAATGTTTAGTTCCCTTTTAAGGTTCACTTTAAAAAACACATATCCTGTAAGGTTTCTGTGAAGCGATAACTCAAGTATAGTCTGCATTCCTCTAGCTAGTAATGGTGCTATTATCTTTATTACACTGTTAGACATGTGTCTGTATTACCTATAAGAGCAGTAAATTTTTTATACATTTAAATCCTTGTCTGTTTTGACAACTAAAACATATTAGGGTATTGTGATAAACATATGCTTGCTTTAAATAAAAAGGACACAATAAAAAATGCTAATTCTTAGTAGTCTAAGATTTTATGAAAATTTTTTTCAGAAATACACATGTATACAAAAGATGTATACGTGAACTGCATCGTAAAGTAAAATGTATTTCATACAATGGGCAAGGTCAAAAAGGTTTTTTAAAGTCACACTAGATTAACATTTCTTTAAAAAGAGAAACTGGGTCTATATACCTTTTATCTCTATCATAGAGCACTTTGCTAGAGACATGCTAGTTTCCGAAAGGTATTTATTATTAAAATAATTAACCCTTTAAAAGCAAGACTTCCAGAACCTCTGAGTAGTATCATAGTATGGGACTCGGGTGAGTTCTCCTTTATGGTAATCAGAAAAAATGGCCCCTAAAGGTGGTCATATCCTAATTCTTGGAACCCTATGAATATGTTAGTTTACATGGTAAAAGAGAATTTTCAGATGTGATTAAATAGGGATCTTGAAATGGAAAGATTTTCCTGGTTTATTAGATAAGATGAATATACAGTAATTAGAAAGGTCCTTATAAGGGAGAAGAAAGAGGGTCAATGTCAGAGAGGAGCTATGTTGACAGAAGCAGAGATTGAAGTGGTTGGCTTGAAGGTAGAGGAAGGGGCCTGAGCTAAGGAAAGCAGGTGGCCCCCACAAGCCAGGAAAGGCAAGGAAATTGATTCTCTAGGACCTCGAGAGCAGAAGGGGAGAAATCTTACATTACTATTTACTCATATTACCTAGCGCTTTCTATTGAACATATGAAACACCAATTAATGTTTCATAATCAATTCTATTCATGTGACTTTTGCCTCAGAACACATTTATATTCTCCTGGACAGTGAGTATTTACGAACCTACATATGACCAAACAAACCTTAGAGTTTTGAATTTTGAAATTCTGATCTTTATTTTAAAAGTATTTGTATTAATAGTCTAATATTAATAATTATCATAGTTTTAATTCAGACATGTATGGTGTTTGCTCTTTTTTAGTATTTAAATTCTGATTTAGTTTGCAAACGTTTTGTCTTTGTAATGCCAAGAGTATTTCAGCTCTGATCTATATGCAGAATATTATATTAAATAAAAAGAAACACATTCATGAGATAGGCACCATTCATGAAGAAGAACACCAATGAAATGAATATCCATAAATGGCAAGAGCTGTACATGTGGGAAAATACTGGTATAAACTTAGAGTATCGATGGGCATTTTTCCAACCACATGTTATGCAGGCTGATATTATTGGAGAAAGATAAAATTATATCTAAGAAAGACAAAGTTGTATGCTTTTTCTTTATTACAGGCTTTGTTAACATATGCTCTGATGAACTTCAAATACCTTAAAATTAAACATTTTTATTATCTGATTGTTTTTATTTGTGGATTTTTTTCCCTTCAGTGTCCCATATCCCATAATTTTATCCAAGGTATCCATAATCTATCTCACTAGCCAGACCCTTCCTGGGCTCTTGTCCCAGTACTAAAAGCAATATTGAGAACGGGACTGTACCCCTTAACCTTGAGAAAAGAAGAGTTTTATTCTTGTCTACAATCTCTTCCCATATAGCTAATACAGTCTTTTCAAGGAACAGATCTGGAAACTTGCCATTTTGAATGTTATTCTTGGGATTACAGCAATTTACAGTTTTTACTAATGTTTTGCTTACTGGTATAGGTCTATATCCTTAACATGTTTATGTGATTCTTGAAAGCTTAAATGAAGTCCATTTGGTAGGATTTAAGAATGGAATTTGGACTATTTGATTTGTCTTTCTAGTAAAAAAGATTTGAATCCTTGCTCTAAAATGGATATAAAGCATAAAGTAACATTTGCTGAAATAAAAGCTTGGCTGACCTTTTTGACTTCATTTTAAAACTGTATGAGCCCTCTAATTGCTCTGTTAGCATTTCTGGCGTGAGTTATATCAATACATTATCCCGATATTGTTTGTTGTACTATGCTGTCTATATTTACCACAATGTTATTTTTGACATTAATGTACCACACAGAAAATAAGTAGGAAAGAACAGGTCATTTTTGCAAATGCACAGTAATTTGTTAGCTTCTATGAATTATGTATCAGTCTGGTTGTGGTTTTTATTAGAATTTGTAGATTCAGGGAACAAATGCCTCATTAAATTTTAAAAAATGCTTTTCTGTACTTATTCTCTACAATAAGTTTTTTTTTTTAACACATAAGGCAGTGACAATAATGTGAGCTTATAGACTATTTTATAAAAACATACTTATTTAAATCATAGCCTGGTTTCATGTAAGTGCTGAATTCTGATTTAGGAGCCCTGGGTCTTAGTTTAGGCCTGTTACTAATTGTATATCATTCATAGAATGTATAGGTAATTCTCTCTTGGCCCTAAATTTGCTTATGTGAAAAGGAAAATAGTTGCTAATTTATAAGTGATGTAGTGTGCCTCAATCCAAAACATACAGGCTTTGAAGACAAATTTGTGTTTATACTTTTTTCTGGCTTGTATTACTTGCACAAACTTGAGTGAGTTTTTACTTTTTGAGTATCCATTTCCTCATCTGTAAATCTGACTAATGTATATCTATCATTATAAGAAATAAATCAAAATGAGACAATATCTAATTATATCCTGTATCTGATGGATTTCCATTACTCACTATTAAAATTTCTCTTATAATTCCTTCTAGCTGATACACATGTAATACTGGTAATAGCAAACACAAAGAGAAATTACTATGTGCCGAGTTTAAGGTTATGCAATTTACATACTTTGTATCATTTAGTCCTAATGAAGTAGTATGTGTTTTTTATTTTATTTGTAAAAATTTATGAGTATGATTTTGTAACATGGATAGATTATGGATTGGTAAGTCTGAGCTTTTAGTGTATCGTAAACATCCTGAACATTGTACCCATTAAGCAATTTCTCATCATTCACTCCCTTCACATCTGTTGTCCCCACTGTCTATTATTCTACATTCTATACCCATGTATACACATTTTTTAGCTCCAACTTATAAGTGAAACATGTGGTATTTGTCTTTCTGTGTCTGACTTGTTTTACTCAAGAAAATGACCTACAGTTCCATTTATGGTGCTGCAAAAGACATGATTTTATTCTTTTATATGGCTAAATAGTATTCCACTGTGCATATATACCATATTTTCTTTATCCAGTCATCCATTGACGAAGATTTAATTGATTCCATGTCTTTGCTACTGTGACTAGTGCTGCAATAAATATATGGGTGCAGGTATCTTTTGATATAATGATTAATTTTGCTGTTAGTAGATATCTAGTAGTGGAATTGTTGGATCAAATGGCAGTTCTATTTTTAGTTCTTTAAGAAATCTCCATATTGTTTTCCACAGAGATTTTACCAATTTACATTCCCACTAACAGTGTATAACTGTTCCCTTTACTGTGCATCTTTGCCAACATCTGTTTGTTTTTTCTTTTTAGTAATAGCCATTCTGACTGATGTAAGATGATCTCTCATTGTGATTTTAATTTGCATATCACTGATGATTAGTGATGTTGAGCAGTTTTTCATATGCCTGTTGGCTTGAAGTAGTAACTAATATTTAAAGCTTAAGTTAATTACCCAATTTTACTCAACTGGCAAGTAGCAGAGCTGGGAGTGGCACATTCAAAATCTGGATCTAGAGTCCATGCTCTTAATTGTTATGCTGTGCTGACAACCATAAACAGTCCATTTACCATATATTAATATAAACCTTGTTTCTAATTCTTAATTATACACTTTATTGTAAACAACAGTCAGGAAACCTGACTTTTGGATTTAGCCTGTCAATCACAAGCTATGACACGTAACTGTTCCGGCTGACTCTCACCATTTGTAAATCATCATTATATTTGTCTTCTCAGCCTCACAATTCTATTTAAAGAAAATGAGAGAGATAAAAACAAAATAATTGTTGTGGTTGTTTTATAACACAAAAATGATTGTTACAAAATGATTGTTATCAAACAATATCAAAATGAAGAATTTGTATCTGCAGTTATGAAGTCAGTTACACAACTCAGACAATAAATCAGTAAATAAATGAATAAATAACCCTTGTTTCCTTCTTAATTGTGATAACCTTATTAGTAACACTCATACAAACAAGTTGGTTACACAGTGGTGAGGGAAATAAACTTTTATTTAACAGCTAGATTTTATGGAACTTTGAGTCGTAGTCATAAAATATTACCAGGTCTATACTCTCCCTCGAGAAACTAACTTGCTAACTTGCGAAGTTTCATCCGTCAGGAAGGGTTAGACTCAGGATTTGCACTTCGATCTCTTCTATTTTTTTTTTTTCTTCTAGATACAGGGTCTCGCTCTGTCACCCAAGCTGGAATGCTGTGGTGCCATTATAGCTCACTGCAACCTAGAACTCCTGGACTCAAGCATCTTCTCTCCTTAGCCCCCTGAGTAGCTGGTACTACAGGTGTGCACCACTGTATCCAGCTATTTTTTTTTTTCTTTTGCAGAGGGGAGGTCTCACTATATTGCCCAGGCTGGTCTTGAACTCCTGGTCTCAAGTAATCTCCTGTATTAACTTCCCCAAATGCTGGAATTACAAGCATGAGCTACTGTGCCCAGACCCCCACATCTTCTCTTTATATAAACAAACTCTGCAGCCTCTTTCAGGTAGAATCAGGAGAAGACTATGATATTAAACTTAACTTTAAGAAAACTTCTCAAGAGCAATCTGGAATTAAATTTTGCCTATTAAAGTTAGATTAACTTTTATTCTTAAAATATATTTCAGAGAAGTTGAATGTTTCTCATCTTATATCAAAATCAAAAATAAAACAAAATTCAAAGAAGAAAAGACCTTTTCAAATATATTATAACTTGTCAATATGCTTCCAATCCAGAAATTTTATGGAATTGATTTCTGAGCCTTGCCCAACATTTATCATCTTTGTTTGACATATACCATTAAAACTGAAGGAAAGTATAAGGGGTATTTCTAGCAATAAGAAGAAATAAAAAGAGTAGAGTAAAAATAGAAGGAGAAAAAGCGAGATGACAAATATAAAGCATAATGCATAAAAGGAGAATGTTTAAGTGATCAAAAGAGGTGAAGCTTGGGCAAAACAAAATTATCTTTTTTTAGGAGCTTAAATTTTTTTTTTAATTTTAAAATTGACTGTGGAAGTTGCAAGGATAAAGACAAGTTGTAAGGATAGGAACATGGTCTATATAAGACTCATTTGCTTTTTCTCCCTTATTATTAAGAAGTTTTGATAGCTTTATAAATTATCTCATTTAAATAGTGGATTTCTTGCTCAAGGACTGTATTTCAAAGAATACATTAGGATGATGACTGTATGCCAGAAATAAAAATGTAATATTACAGAAAAATAGTGATTCTTTAAAATGTATTGAATGCAGTCTCTATTTCATTCTGATTATTATTTCTTATTTTACTTATAATAGAACTTTCAAATCAGTGAAAAATGTTAAGCTACATCTTGGATCCCATTTGTGGCTCAAGGGGCTACCATAAAAAAAAAGTCCTCCTGGCTTTAAAAAATGATCATATTCATTAGTTTTGACATAAAAAATGTTCTGAAACACTTCTGAATCATTAGCAAATGTATGATGTCTGGTATCAAGCATAATTTATAATGTAGGAAGTAAGATCAAGGAAGGAAGTAAAAGGAATAAATAATTCTGCAAAATTGAAATCCAAAAGCAATGGAGATCATGACGCCCAGATAAGTAAAGATTGACTTGTTGGACACACATCTGCATGTGTTCATCCCAGAAATATGGTGTCCTAGGTCTTTGACACCTAGACTAATTGAAGAGTCTACTCAGTTATGGACTATATTGTTCAGGAGTACCTTGAATACTAGTAGGTTTAACCATGTGACATCACTGATATTTGACACATTCTGGCCAGCAAAATAGTCAATTCTATACTGTACACACTGGATAGAATGAAATCTGCTTATAAAAAGTATCTTTTATTCTAGTTTGAATTAAGTGGGAAAGCAGAGTCAGAAAAAATCTATACCCACTCGAAATGGAAAGACGTTGATTTAATGTATTAAAGGAAGACATCATATACTCAAAAAAAAAAAAGTTACTCTCTTTCTTCTATTGTACAAAAGAAAACAATTCAATTTTGGGATTCTTTATAAAACAATAAACCAACAACCATGACACTTAAAACACTCTTGCTGAGGCTTTGGTGAGTCTATGCCAACTGCACCATGTTTTTAAAAAGAAATGATTAGTTATCATGGTCTATATAAATCAGTTCTGTTCTCCTTCAAAAATTTTGCACATTCTGACTTAATTTTAGATAGCTGCCCTGTAGGAACCAAAAAAAAAAAAAATGTAATTGTTTGGTGGTAGCAGTGAGTGATCAGAAGTAACCATCTGCAAAAACACACTTTTGCTTAAGGAAATGTGCCTTAGGGAGATACCACAGCATATCCAATCCCATTGTAGAACTCAAGAAGAAGAGTTTGCTTTCTTTCAGAGTCTTATCCTACTTAAAAAGTGTAATTGAAGAGACCAGCTGCTAAGTTGCAAGGCCTGATAGAATAGTAGTTACACTACTCAACCGAAATGTTTGCTAATACTAGGAATGACTTCTAGTTTTAATCCTCCAAAAGAATACTAAAACATGGTTTATGGGAAACATGAGAAACGTAAAGCAAGGCAAAACATGCTACTTTGATTATCTCAGACATAATAAATGGGCTAATTTGTACTTTAAAAGCTTCCTGTAGCACACTCTGTATTGACTACTTTGAATTTCAGCCATCTTTGCTTATCAGCTTTGGAAGCTCTCAGGACTATAGCCATTTGTTCAGATCAGGGCTGTCTTCAGTAGATAAGTCTCTCAGGTAATTTGGCACAAAAGGGGAAAATGTAATGCTTTTTATGGTCTAAAAGTAGGAAATATCTCCTGCCCAATTAATTAATGCTATTCTTTTTTATTATTTAAGATTTGTTTTATTTTCTCATATAGGTGGACTCCAGTGGGCAGCATCACGATGTTCTCCCAGTTGTACTTGGAAAGAGATGCTTCTGAGGAGAAAGCTACTTTTTTCCTAAATGCATATTAGGCAAAAACTGTGTGTCAGAGATAAAAGTATGCTGATTAAGACCTTAGTCTTGGGGCAATTAGACTTGCATCACAGTCTCCCAACTCTATTTGCTAATTGTTTAATAAACTCCCTATACCATAATTTATTATCTTGATGGATTAACAATAGTAACGCCATCTTAGAATTTTTAAGAAGAACAAATGGGATTATACATATAAAATGATGAGCACACTACCAGGGCCACAGATGTTTGTGTTGTTGCTTTTATTTAGGTTTATCTGTACTGTCCTCTTACCTCCATAAGGACATAGTTAAGTCTTCTGGAGGAGAAGTGAAGAAAAGTTAAATAGAACTTTTATTTATTGAAAATTTATCTCAAATGTGCTGTTTCAAATTGAAATGAGAGTGTTTAAATCACAAGAAACTCAATTTTAGTTGGTAAACTTAAGTTTTTCCCACTACCCCCCAATGTAGAAGGGGAAAAAATAGATGCATTATAGAGCATTAACGAGTTTTATTTTATTAGCACATCCAAGTTTGTCACTGTTAAATTTACATCCCCTCCTTTCACTTAAATGGGATTTTGTCATTTATTCAGAAAATATGTACAGACATTTCTGCATATTTACTGGAAAATTCCATGTGCAATGAAAATTAGACTCAAATGTGATCTCTGAGTTTATGTTCTAGTTAGAGAATAAGACATGCACACCTTCACCCACCCAAAGTAAAGTATACATGGAAAGAAGGGTATAACTTTATATAAAAGAGGCACCAACATTGAAAACCGATATCATACAAATGATCCGAAGAACTAAGGTATTCGTAAAAAAGTAGTTAACACTATTGTTTTGGCTTAACCTAAAAAACAAAAGTTTGGAAGCAAAAATTGGTGCAAGACTGGATACACAGTTACACAGTATGAAGGGCCAGTACAACATAAAAATAGAGTTCCTTGTTCAAAAATCATTTATAATTTCAAGATGGCAATAGAAGAACGTTAAACCAAGTGTGGGCCCTTCTGAGCACAGGGTCCTAGGCAACTGCACATTTCAGACACATTGAGCAGAACTCCAGAAGTAAGATAAGGCCTTTTTAGCTAGAGAAGAAGGCAGGATGGGATATTTCAGGCAGGGAATTATATCAGTTTGGGTCCTCTGAGAAGCAGACATGGAGACAAAGTTAGATGTACAAGAGCTTTATAGATGGGAGTTAGGGGAGTGGAGGATAATGCCTGTGAAAGATAAAGTGGGAGAAATCAGTACTGAGCAGGGGACCCTTCAGACTGTGAAGATGTGACACTTGTAGAAGGAAAGAAGAGAGAAAGAAAATTTGGGGAAGGAGAAGTCTGAATGTAATTCACATCTGAAAAAGTCTCAGCCAAACCAATGGAGAGTTCCAGAGTAGATGGCTCATTCAAGGGATCCTAAGTTGGTTGAAAATGGCCAAGGCCTAGTAGCTCTTCCATGCTTAGTCATTGGCTGCGGGCTTCCTGGGGGAGGCATGACATTGACTCTAATGCTGTGACAGGTGCTGAATGTGCTGTGTAGTTGAAAGCTGTCGGCTAACAGCTCTTCTTGCAACTTAACAGTATGATCTATTATGAAAGGAAATCTGACCACTGCACGTCTACAGGCGTCACAGAGTACAGAACTTTTCTGAGTGGGGAAAAATTAAAGAAGGAATTTCAACTTCAAACTTTGTTTCAACTTCACTAACAATTCCTTATATTTATCCATTACTTTATGATTTTCAAATCCTTTTGCATTCATATTTCTAACTTCACCATAAAATCATTTGTTGACACAATGTTTAAAAGTAAATGCATTAGCTTGAGGTTGCTCTTTGACTCTATTCTACGTTTTCCAGCAGACAGAATGACAAGGCTGGGAGATGGTCATGTCCTATTCAGAGTACTGCTTTGCCATTTCCTTTATCAAATTGTGCTATCCTGAAGATTCCTTTTACATGAATTATACATATGTGCAAATTTCAGTAAATTTCAGCAGGAAGGTAATTTAGAAATTGCCCAATCTACATTCTTAAAAAAAGTTTTTCCTCTCTCTCACCTTATAATCAAAAGATCAATCTTGCGGTTAAAAATAATTTTAAAGGTTACCTAATGCATTCATTCATGTAATCACTTAGTGTGCATCAGATACTGTGCTAGATACTAGAGATAAAATGATAAAAAGTAGCACACAGCCCCTGACTGTGATTTTTAAACTTAAGTTTGTATAATCATTATTGCAAAATCCATTAAAAATACAGATTTCTGGACCTCACCTTCAGAGATTTTATTTAGCAGATTGAAGATCTGACTCATGAATCTGTGATTATCAGAAACATCCCAAGGACTTTTGTAAATATAGTTATCAGGAAATTGTTTGAATACTCTTTGTTGTTAATTGAAGGAGAAAGACATTTGAAAAGACAGCAATTCAGTTAATATTATGTGTGGTAGGCTAAATAGTGGCCCCCAAAGATGTCCATGTCCTAGTCACTGGAAGCTGTATGTCATTTTACATGACAAAGGGAACTTTACAGTTGTGATTAAATTGATCATCTCAAAACGGGAAGATTGTTCTGGATTATCTGGATGGGCTCAATGCAACCACAAAGGTTCGGATAAGTTGGAGAAAATTGTGTTAGCATCAGACAGGAAAATACAATTACAGAAGAAGAGGATCTGAGTTGAAGAGGGATTTGAAGAAACTATGTTGTTGGCTTTGAAGGTGGAGGAAGGAGTCAGGAGCTCAAAATGCAGTTGGCCTCTGAAAGCTGCAAAAGTTAAGGAGACAGGTTCTTACCCACTATATTCTCCTAAGGAGTATGGCCTTGACAAGACCTTGATTTTGGCACAATGAAGTCCAATAAGGACTTCTTTTTTTCTTTTCTTTTCTTTTTTTTTTTTTTTTTTTTAACATTTATATCGTTTTTCCTCAGGTTGAAACATTTAGGACTTCTAACATTGAGAAATACAAGATAATAGATTGGTGTTGTTTGAAGTCACTAAGATTTGGTAATTTGTTAAAGCAGCAATAGGACATCAATGCGTCATATGATAGAAATACATAAAGCAGAATGTGGCTGTGGAGAAGGGAATACTTGACTGATTTCAAAGAACTCAGAAATACTGTATTTTGCATGTGTGGAATGAACAAAATTCAGAAAGTTCAAAGTAAAAAATTGAAAACATTAAATCTTGGAGGCATTGGCATCGTTAGGGGGACAAAACAGTGTAAATGCAATTCCAGGTGAGGAAATGTTTATAAAGGAGGGAGGAGGAGAGAATTGCCTTTTTGTCTTCTGAAGTTTGACAAAAAAAAAAAAAAAAAAAAAAAAAAAAAAGCAGGTTAATTGGAGAAAAGGCATATAACTTTATTTTTGATCACAGTTTTATGTAATATAGGATCCTTCAGAATGAAGACCTAATCTCCCAGCAGGGTATAGAAGCTTATATAGCATCTTGATGTTACAGGAAGAATGGAGGCTCAGAGCATGGCCAAAAACAAGGTTATGTCAGGGTTTAGTGACAACATAGGTTATGGGAGGGAGAGGAGAGGAAATATGACTAGCAAAGGTGGTCTTGTTATGGTAAATGAAACCTCAGAGGGATTAGATGGCAAATGTTTCCTTTAGATCTTTAAAGGTGTCAGATTCCTAGTTGATCTTTCCTAGATCCAGACAAGGAAAGGCCTTACTACTTTAATGTAGATTCTTTACAAATACAAATTATCCCCAAAAGACAGCTTTGAAGGACCATGTCTTATGCTGACCCTCTGAGAGCCAATTCAAAATATGTCAAAGAAATATATTTTAGGGTAAAATATTTTGATTGTTTTCACTGGGCACTTTGGAGGAATTGTAGGTTAATTGTAGATAGAGGCATAGTGTGCATGCAAATAAGCAGGAAAAGTAGACAGGGGCCAACTTAAGAAAGATGTGAATACTGTGTTAAATATTTTGCTTTTAATTTATCTGGAAGAAAATAAAATAGAAAGATTTCAAAGTTTAGGACAACACGGTCATAGTTGTGCTACAATTATGGACCCTGGAAGCCATCTGGACAATGGCTGAAATAGATTATATTTTGTTGGAGCTTTCCAGGTGAAAAATGTAGAGGATTAAGACATTCTTGGTGAAGATTCAGAGAAGCAGGTTTAATTTACACTGTCAGACACTAAAAACTAAAAAGATCATGAGATGTCATTACTGACATGTGAGAAACAAAGTGACCCATTCTCAACTATAAGGTATAAAACATTTTTATGCTGAATTTTAAATTTCTTCCTCGGTGTTCTGATTGCAAAGTTCTAGATACATTGATCAATCCCAAACTTTATTCTGTCTGTGTGTGTGTGTGTGTGTGTGTGTGTGTGTGTAAGAGACAGCATGCTTGTATATGCATACACATTAATTTTTACTTATTGCTTTAAAATATTTAGTCTATTTGTTGGATTAGAGAAAATAAAAGTGTAACCAAATTATGAGCTAGTGGCTTGCAGTATGCAGGATTCAATTGCTTCAGTAGTTAGCTAGTCCAACAGGAACAGGGCAGAAGAGAGCCCTCCCCGACAACCAGGAATGTCAGGTGACAATCAGGTGACGGTTAGGCACTTGTTAACTATCTTGCTAAAAGAATAATTGGGCACAGCTGGCACCAGGAAAGGGCAGTCTCTCAGCAGATAAGAAAAACCTGAAACTGGTGGTCATTAGCTTCCCATTAAGATCTCAGGAGCTGGGTGAGTGAGCTCACACATATGCACTGAGAGGCAAAATGATGGTGTTTAACTGGTCAATGACCTCCTAGGACATTGGGCTGCTAGGAGAAGAATGCCTCAAGTGAGCATGCGTACAACTCCTGTAAACACACTGCAAATGCTCCCCTCCGAAGTACTAGCAGGCCCCTGGACATGCGGACAGCCCACCCCAAGGGAAGAATCAGGCGAAAAGGAATACAAGACCCTGGAAGTATGCCAACATATGAAACCCCGAGTCAAAAGGTCAAACCACACACTTGATCTCTCAAGTCTCCCGCTTGGCCCTCTTCCAAAGTGTACTTTACTTTCTTTTTCATTTCTGCTCTGAAGCTTTTTAGTAAACTTTCCCTCCTGCTCTAAAACTTGTCTCAGTCTCTTCTTCTGCCTTATGCCCCTCAGTCACATTCTTTCTTCTGAGGGGGCAAGAATTGAGATTGCTGCAGACCCGTGCGGATTTGCCCTCACTCACACAATGAATATGAGTGAGGTCTGATATAAAGAAAGTGATTTATTTCCAAAGCTAACTAAGGTGAACAAACACAAGGGTCTCACCTTTAAATATACCACTTCACCTTTGGAGCAGAAAGTGGATGTTTTTGAAAGACAGGAGAGTAAGTGAGCAAGGGGTCAGGGGGTCACTTATCAGCTCCGGGGTCTAATCTACTGACCACAGAGCTGGTGACTGCTGGTGCCTTTGAGGCAGGACTAGGCTGAAAGCTCCCCACATGGGAAGGAGTTTCATATAAATTGGTTTTTATTTCTGGCAACAACTTCTTGTTGGGTGAAAGTCCCAAGGCAACCCCCTGGAAGGTGAGAGTTCCATGTTTTGGTCTGTAAATTGACTGTTAACTTTCAAGGAGAGATCTGTCTTGGAGCACATAGATGAACTTGCCCCATAGGTAGTGTATGGTGAAGGGGAAGCAAAAGGTTATCTTTACATTTCTAAAGGGCTAAGTAGGAAGTAGGGAATAAGAAAATAACAGAAACATTAAAAAAAAAACATCTCTTAGAAAAATGGGGGTATTCAGTTATAAAAGGAAATATTAGGAAGATAGAATGGACAGAATTGGGAAGATAGATTTCAAATGTGAGGAAGTAAAATATAGGACACAGATATTTTGATTTTCCTTTGTTTTTCATTTTGTGATCCCAAAATGAAGGCATCAGCAGCAGCAGCCTCGGAAACAAAAGTTCTTCTCTGATCCTCCCTGCCTTCCATTCTCCAACCCCTCCCTGACTGCCCCCCAATCCCTGACATAGAAACTAGAATTCCTCTTCCCCAAGCGAGAACATAGAAAACCTTTTTCCTAAAAGCCAGCCATAAAACCTAAAAATATTCTATGTAAAAACTGGCCATAACAGAAGCTCGAGAGAAGCCTGGGCAACATAGCAAGACCTCATCTCTACAAAATAAAAAAAAAAAATTAGCCAAGTTCTGCATGCCTGTAGCCCTGCTACTTGGGAGGGAAAGGTGGAAGAATCTCTTACGATGAAGAGTTTGAGGCCACAAAGAGCTATGACTGTGCTTCCACATTCAAGCCTGGGTGATAGAGCAAGACCCTGTCTCTAGAACAAAAATTAAAGAAAACTGGTCATAAAGAAATTATCTGACCTACTTTGTTTGACTGTAGGTCATTTAGACCCCTATTCCAGAGAGGAACCTGCCCTATACTCAGGAGGAGGAAATGGACGTCTAGAGAGGCCAAGAAGAATCTAGACATACAAGATGTGCTGGGTTTCCCCACTCAGTCTATTAGCATTAGATCATACTCTTTTTGCCCAATAATATTTCTACAGAGCTGTATTAGTCTGTTTTCACACTGCTAATAGAAAACATGTACATTAACATATTGTAGATTACCTGTAGTTATGGGATTTACTATTTCCTTTCCAGAGAGTTATAGGACTATCTTACATAATCTTTTTATTGAAATAATGTAAGCTTTTGATTTAGTTAGAAAATTCTAATTCTATATTGTTGTTTATAAACTAGTAAAATAGTAATCAAAATATTCTCAAAATCAATTGTTATGAGAAGAAAAAACACATATGTGAAGTTTGTTCTTTGTAAAATTATTTTTTGAATTTTTTATGTGAAAGATGCTGATTATTAAAAATTATAAATTATAAAAAAGAATTACAAAACACTATAATACATACATATCAAATACATGTAATATGCACATATACATATACATACATGTGCTTGCTTTATTAAACAAATGTGATATACTATGACAAATACACATATTTGTATATCTGTTAGGAAAACACTGGGAAAACATGGCAAATTTAAATAAAAATTACCTATAGATAACAGAAATTTTAGTACTTCATTTTTTAAAAATTCTGAAATTAACATGAATTACTTTTGAAATCAGAAAAATGATATTAGAAATTCTATAAAAATAAGCAATATGTATTTGGCCTTAAAAGAGTTTGTAAGCACTTTCTATACTGTCATTGAAGCAGCCAATCAGATAAGTTAGGTTGTATACTAGATCTACTTCGTGTTTAAGAGGTGTTTTGACTAAAAATCCAATATGAAGAATCATTATTTGATGTTTCTATCACCATATGACAGACTATGTTTAAACAATGCAAATTGTGAATTCAATTCACTTGCAGCTCTGATTTTTTGACCCGAAATACTTCTGCCAAGAAAACATAAGTAGGAATCAAAATAAAATTTTTTTTAAAAAAGAAATTGGGGTTTGTGGTAACAGAATGGTCTTATTTTTCTTGCATCAGTTATACAACCATCTTTATTTGCCATTTTGTAGATACTTGGGAATTATATTTATCATAGGGCATTTTCATATCTTTAAAAAATTTTCTGTTCCTTGCGGCCCATTGAGTGTTAAGGCTTTGACAATCCCTGGGGAGGATCCTGAAGCCTTTGTGGCTACATGAACCATAACCTATACCTTGCATCGTATACAAAAATAAATCGCATAGACCATAGACCTAAATGTAAAATCTAAGACCATAAAACGTAGAAAAAGCTTACCACAAAGATTTTTTAGCTATAATATAAAAAGCAAGAAACATAAAAGAGAGAAAAATGATAAATTGGACTTCATTGAAATTAAAACTAGATCGTTGAAAGGAAATATGAAGAAAATGAAGAGACAAACCACAGAATGGAGAAATGTTTGCAAAGCACCTGATAAAGGATTGATAGCACCAGACTACATAAAGAACCATTATATCTCAATAACAAGAAGACACACAACACAATCTAGAAATGAGTAAGTGATGTGAACAGATCCCTCAAGTAAATGCACACAAAACATAACTACAAAAAATTGTTCATCATTACCTCATTAGGGAAATGAAAATTAAAATCATAATGAGATACCAATATATGTCTATTGAATGGCTAAAATAACAATATTAACAATAATACCTGAAAATATCAAG
This sequence comes from Theropithecus gelada, assembly GCF_003255815.1. Taxonomy (NCBI): domain Eukaryota; kingdom Metazoa; phylum Chordata; class Mammalia; order Primates; family Cercopithecidae; genus Theropithecus; species Theropithecus gelada. The sequence continues at coordinate 58,962,721 of NC_037683.1, read as the reverse complement.
TGATGACAAAGGTGCGGAGCAACTAAAACTCATATACATTATTTGTGGGAATAAAAATATCATATAGCCCCTTTGGAAAACAGCTAGATAGCTTCCTATAAAGGAAAGTAGATGTTTACCATATGAATCAACAATTCAGTACTCAGGTATTTACCTGAAAGAAATGAAAGCATCTGTAAAAAATTCTCCATGCAAATATGCATAGTAGCTTTATTTATAATTGCACAAATTGAAAGCAAACCAATTATCTATCAACAAATGAATATATAAACATATTGTGTCATATGCATACAATAACATATAACTCAAAGTGGCAATAAAAGACAATGAATGACTGTTAATGCAATGACATTATGGCTATCAAATGCATTATGATAAGTGTAAGAAGCCCAGATCAGAAAGCTACATACTCTATTATTATATGACTTCGAAGGGGCCTTTTGAGGGTGATGAAAATGTTCCGTATCTTGATTGTAGTGGTGGTTATACTATTTTGAATATTTGTCCAAATTAATAAAAGTGAACACACAAGATTAAATTTTACTCTATATGAATTATACCTCAATAAACCTAATTTTAAAATATAGACTCCCAGAAAATAGATATATCACTAACTATACATGTGGTGATGATATAAATATTGAGTTTTGTTCTGTGGCTCTGTCCTACAATTTATTCTTCAATGAAATTCAGGGTTTTTTTTTTTTTATGTTTTGATTTTTATGTGTCTTAGAAATCAGTCCATACTTTTTTTCTTGCCACTAGACCTTAATGGACTTAATAATAGCAACTTTCTTCAAGGGTCCTTTCTTGAGGAAATTAATTTCTTGGTGACCTCATGGATATTCTGAATTGGAATAAAGTGTACATATCTTCTTCTGGACATCTTTCAATTTCTCTGTGGTCATTCTTTAATCTAAGGAAATATGTTATTATAGTCTTTGTGGTCTCCTTTAGCAACTTCTCCAGCTGCAAAAAGCTGATCTTCCATCAAAACTTCTGGAAATCACTGCTGAAAAACCCGTGCTTACTTTCCCTTATTACAGCTTATATTATTTCATGTATAAAAGTAGCTTGGAAAATCCACATTATGCTAATGTGTAGGCTGTGGATGAAATTTAATTTTGTCAGACACAATATTTTATTCTGTAAGCAGAAAATGGATTTAATCAAACATTATTTATTCCACACAGAAAACCTATATCATCATGAAGCATATTTTAGGTACTTAACATTGTGGTCCCTCAAACTCATGATTTGACATTATGTATAGCCTGTTACAAAACACTGTCATTACATTAAAGTGAAAGTCCCCTGCTTCCTGTCACTTAAGTAAACAAAAAATTCCAATATATTGCAATCTAAACTAAAAAATCATTTCTTTGATATAAAATTATACCTAAAATGTACATACCATGATGAGCATTACCTCTGGATATCGTTAAATCAAATAAGCTATTTACTACAAAACCAGAGTTGTTATATATAACACATTGAATATATATAATAGATAAAATATTGCAATTATTATTTTTCTCATGTTATTCTGTAATTAAAAATAAAAAATAAATTTCAGCTTTCTGCCCTAAAATGAAGTTATAGATTCCCATTTTTGCTTTTAGTTTGTGCATATTTTACACTGGCTTTAAATAGAACTTTCCATTTCTATTTGATGTGACATTAGGAAAGAGCAACTTATGGGGTTAAAGTATATAGACCATTTCTCAATTTTATCCTAGGAATAATGTGAAATAGTTATTGTTATTTCATTTACATTTTTCTGTGCCTTCTTGATATGTTAGACCAGTTAAAAAGTAAAATGGGTTCACTTCCTAAGCATATAGTGAAATGACGTGCAATCAGGTGATTTCATTCATTCTAGCTTTTAATTTGCTTTTGAATTTTAGTTCTATTACTTAAAGGGATATAATAATAAGAAAAAAATCCAGGGAAAATCAGTTTGTCTGTCTTTGAACTTGGGATAGGGTACACACTGTTAGGTTGTATGGTCAGAAAGCATTATAGGAAAAGATGATACTCAATTGTTTACTAACAGCTGTTTCCGGTTCTGAAAATCCATAGTCTATCCTATAAGGTCCTCTTCAACTAGATGTTTTCCTTAACTATTTAGAAAAAGACAACATGTAGACAAATACAACTTTTTAATTCTGACTTAAAAATTGGGACTTTTAATTGGAGTATTTATCATAGTCCATTAAATTAGATCTAATGTAATCCTCCATATTCCTGGAAATAGGTCTATACTTAGGCCAGATAAAAGGCTTATAATGTTACAAATATGTCTGCCTTATAAACCAGCACCATCAAATATTAACAAATAAAGATGAAATTATATATTTAAAACTAAAGGAAGAAGAAGGGGAGGGTAGGAAGGAAGGAAGGAAGGAAGGAAAGAAGGAAGGAAGGAAGGAAGGGTGGGTGTAGGAGGAAATAAATGACTGCCTAAATGAGGACATGCAATGGCTATTTATTCAGAGCTACAGCAAAGGAGTCAGCTAACAATCACTTGTATTTGGCAAAGACTCAAAGGCAGGCAGAATGGTGGGAAAGCTTCACAGTGGAAAAAATAAAAGAGAAAGGCTTCAGGTATTTTCTGCTTGGAAGCTGTTGACATAGAGAAGCTGTAAGCAAGCTAGTTAGAAGTGGGTATTCTGTGTGATTGGTTAAGGGGAATATGTTTGGTTTTCTCTGGTTGGTCCTATGGAAAGACAGCGAGTCAATGTGGATTGTCACCTCCACCTGTCTTCCAATCTTTTCTCAGTGCCTCCCATTAACTAGACTTACCTGGAAACCAGAGAGCACAGTGAGGAGCATGAGAAATATTTGTCCCTGCAATACAAAGCAGAGCACTGGAAGGGTGAAGGGGTAATTTGAGTACAAACAAAATAAAGTCTATACTCTGTAAATATCCATCATTAGGGAGGGGCGGTTCCAATATTGCTGAATAGGAACAGCTCCAGTCTACAGCTCCCAGTGTGAGTGACACAGGAGACGGGTGATTTCTGCATTTCCACCTGAGGTACTGGGTTCATCTCACTGGGGTTTGTCGGACAGTGGGTGCAGGACAGTGGTTACAGCCCACCAAGTGTGAGCCAAAGCAGGGCTAGGCATCACCTCACCCAGAAAGTGGAAGGGGTCAGTGAATTCCCTTTCCTAGCTAAGGGAAGCTGTGACAGATGGCACCTGGAAAATCAGGCCACTCCCACCCTAATACTGCACTTTTCCAATGGTCTTACCAAACAGCACCCCAGTAGATTATATCCTGCCCCTGGCTCGGAGGGTCGCATGCCCACGAAGCCTCACTCATTGCTAGCACAGCAGTCTGACATAGAATTGCAAGGCAGCAGCGAAGCTGGGGGAGGGGAGCCCGCCATTGCTGAGGCTTGAGTAGGTAAACAAAGCGGCCTGGAAGCTCGAACTGGGTGGAGCCCACCACAGCTCAAGGAGGCCTGCCTGCCTCTGCAGACTCCACCTCTGGGGGGCAGGGCATAGCTGAATAAAAGGCAGCAGAAATCTCTGCAGACTTAAATGTCCCTGTCTGACAGCTTTGAAGAGAGTAGTGGTTCACCCAGCACGGAGTTTGAGATCTGAGAACAAACAGACTGCCTCCTCTAGTGGGTCCCTGATCCCCAAGTAGCCTAACTGGGAGACATCTCCCAGCAGGGGCAGACTGACACCTCACAAGTCCAGGTACCCCTCTGAGACGAAGCTTCCAGAGAAACAATCACACAGCAACATTTGCTGTTCAGCAATATTTGCTGTTCTGCAGCCTCCGCTGCTGATACCCAGGCAAACAGGGTCTGGAGTGGACCTCCAGCAAACTCCAACAGACCTGCAGCTGAGGGTCCTGTCCTGACTGTTAGAAGGAAAACTAACAAACAGAAAGGACATCCACACCACAACCCCATCTGTACATCACCATCATCAAAGACCAAAGGCAGATAAAACCACAAAGATGGGGAAAAAACAGAGCAGAAAAGCTGAAAATTCTAAAAATCAGAGCACTTCTCCCCCTCCAAAGGAATGCAGCTCCTTGAGTTGAGAGAAGAAGGCTTCAGACAATCAAACTTCTCTGAGCTAAAGGAGAAAGTTCGAACCCATCGCAAAGAAGCTAAAAACCTTGAAAAAAGATTAGACGAATGGCTAACTAGAATAACCAGTGTAGAGAAGTCCTTAAATGACCTGATGGAGCTGAAAACCACGGCATAAGAACTACGTGACAAATGCACAAGACTCAGTAGCTGATTTGATCAACTGGAAGAAAGGGTACCAGTGATTGAAGATCAAATGAATGAAATGAAGCCAGAAGGGAAGTTTAGAGAAAAAAGAGTAAAAAGAAATGAACAAAGCCTCCAATAAATATGGGACTATGTGAAAAGACCAAATTTACATCTGATTTGTGTATCTGAAAGTGACGGGGAGAATGGAACCAAGCTGGAAAACACTCTGCAGGATATTATCCAGTAGAACTTCCCCAACCTAGCAAGGTAGGCCAACATTCAAATTTAGGAAATACAGAGAACGCCACAAAGATACTCCTCGAGAAGAGCAACTCCAAGACACATAATTGTCAGATTCACCAAAGTTGAAAAGAAAGAAAAAATGTTAAGGGCAGCCAGAGAGAAAGGTCGGGTTACCCACAAAGGGAAGCCCATCAGACTAACAGTAGATCTCTCATTCTTAAAGGAAAGAATTTTAAAACCAGAATTTCATACCCAGCCAAACTAAGCTTCCTAAGTGAAAAAGAAATAAAATCCTTTACAGACAAGCAAATGTTGAGAGATTTTGTCACCACCAGGCCTGCTCTACAAGAGCTCCACAAGGAAGCATTAAACATGGAAAGGAAGAACCGGTACCAGCCACTGCAAAAACATGCCAAATTGTAAAGACCATCGATGCTAGGAAGAAACTGCATCAACCAATGAGCAAAATAACCACCTAACATCATAACGACAGGATCAAATTCACATATAACAATACTAACCTTAAATGTAAATGGGCTAAATGCTCCAATTAAAAGACACAGACTGCCAAATTGGATAAAGAGTCAAGATCCATCAGTGTGCTGTATTCAGGAGACCCATCTCACTTGCAGAGACACACATAGGCTCAAAATAAAGGGATGGAGGAAGATCTACCAAGCAAATGGAAAACAAAAAATGGCAGGGGTTGCAATCTTAGTCTCTGAGAAAACAAACTTTAAACCAACAAAGATCAAAAGACACAAAGAAGGCCATTAAATAATGGTAAAGGGATCAATTCAACAAGAAGAGCTAACTATCCTAAATATATATGCACCCAATACAGGAGCACCCAGATTCGTAAGCAAGTCCTTAGAGACTTACAGAGAGACTTAGACTCCCATACAATAATAACAGGAGACCCCATGTCAACATTAGACAGATCAACGAGACAGAAAGTTAACAAGGATATCCAGGAATTGAACTCAACTCTGCACCAAGTAGACCTAATAGACATCTACAGAACTCTCCACTTCAAATCAACAGATTGTACATTCTTCTCAGCACCACATTGCACTTATTCCAAAATTGACCACATAGTTGGAAGTAAAGCACTCCTCAGCAAATGTAAAAGAACAGACATTGTAACAAACTGTCTCTTAGACCACAGTACAATCAAACTAGAACTCAGGACTAAGAAACTCAATCAAAACCACTCAACTACATGGAAACTGAACAACCTGCTCCTGAATGACTACTGGGTACATAATGAAATGAAGGCAGAAATAAAGATGTTCTTTGAAACCAATGAGAACAAAGACACAACATACCAGAATCTCTGGGAAACATTCAAAGCAGTATGTAGAGGGAAATTTATAGCACTAAATGCCCACAAGAGAAAGCAGGAAAGATCTAAAATTGACACCCTAACACCACAATTAAAAGAATTAGAGAAGCAAGAGCAAACACATTCAAAAGGTAGCAGAAGGTAAGAAATAACTAAGATTAGAGCAGAACTAAAGGAGACAGAGACACAAAACACCCTTCAAAAAAATCAATGAACCCAGGAGCTGGTTTTTTGAGAGATCAACAAAATTGATAGACCACTAGCAAGACTAATAAAGAAGAAAAGAGAGAAGAATCAAACAGACACAATAAAAAATGATAAAGGGGATATCACCACCGACCCCACAGAAATACAAATTACCATCAGAGAATACTATAAACACCACTATGCCAATCAACTAGAAAATCTAGAAGAAACAGATAAATTCCTGGACACATACACCCTTCCGAGGCTAAACCAGGAAGAAGCTGAATCCCTGAATAGACCAATAGCAGGCTCTGAAATTGAGGCAATAACTAACAGCCTACCAACCAAAAAAAGTCCAGGACCAGATGGATTCACAGTCAAATTCCACCAGAGGTACAAGAAGGAGCTGGTACCATTTCTTCTGCAACTATTCCAATCAATGAAAAAAGAGAGAATCCTCCCTAACTCATTTTATGAGGCCAACATCATCCTGATACCAAAGCCTGACAGAGGCACAACAAACAAAGAGAATTTTAGACCAATATCCCTGATGAACATCGATGCAAAATCCTCAATAAAATACTGGCAAACCGAATCCAGCAGCACATCAAAAAGCTTATCCACCATGATCAAATGGGCTACATCCCTGGGATGCAAGGCTGGTTCAACATACGCAAATCAATAAACGTAATCCAGCATATAAACAGAACCAAAGACAAAAACCACATGATTATCTCAATAGATGCAGAAAAGGCCTTTGACAAAATTCAACAGCCCTTCATGCTTAAAACTCTCAATAAATCCGGTATTGATGGGACGTATCTCAAAATAATAAGAGCTATTTATGACAAACCCACAGCCAATATCATACTGAATGGGAAAAAACTGGAAGCATTCCCTTTGAAAACTGGCACAAGACAGGGATGCCCTCTCTCACCACTCCTATTCAACATAGGGTTGGAAGTTCTGGTCAGGGCAATTAGACAGGAGAAAGAAATCAAGGGTATTCAGTTAGGAAAAGAGAAAGTCAAATTGTCCCTATTTGCAGATGACATGATTGTATATTTAGAAAACCCCATCATCTCCACCCCAAATCTCCTTAAGCTGATAAGCAACTTCAGCAAAGTCTCAGGATGCAAAATCAATGTGCAAAAATCACAAGCATTCTTATACACCAATAACAGACAAACAGAGAGTCAAATTATGAGTAAATTCCCATTCACAATAGCTTCAAAGAGAATAAAATACCTAGGAATCCAACTTACAAGGGATATAAAGGACCTCTTCAAGGAGAACTACAAAATTCTGTCCAACGAAATAAAAGATGACACAAATAAATGGAAGAACATTCCATGCTCGTGGATAGGAAGAATAAATATTGTGAAAATGGCCATACTGCCCAAGGTAATTTATAGATTCAATGCCATCCCCATCAAGCTATCAATGACTTTCTTCACAGAATTGGAAAAAACTACTTTAAATTTTGTATGGGATCAAAAAAGAGCCTGCATTGCCAAGACAATCCTAAGCCAAAAGAACAAAGCTGGAGGCTTCATGCTACCTGACTTCAAACTACACTACAAGGCTACAGTAACCAAAACAGCATGGTATTGGTACCAAAACAGAGATCTAGACCAATGGAACAGAACAGAGCCCTCAGAAATAATATCACACATCTACAGCCATCTGATCTTTGACAAACCTGACAAAAACAAGAAATGGGGAAAGGATTCCCTATTTAATAAATGGTGCTGGGGAAACTGGCTAGTCATATGTAGAAAGCTGAAACCGGGTCCCTTCCTTACACCTTATACAAAAATTAATTCAAGACGGATTAAAGACTTAAATGTTAGACCTAAAACCATAAAAACCCCAGAAGAAAACCTAGGCAATACCATTCAGGACATAGGCATGGGCAAGGACTTCATGTCTAAAACTCCAAAAGCAATGGCAACAAAAGCCAAAATTGACAAATGGGATCTCATTAAAGAGCTTCTGCACAGCAAAAGAAACTACCATCAGAGTGAACAGGCAACCTACAGAATGGGAGAAAATTTGTGTAATCTACTCATCTGACAAAGGGCTAATATCCAGAACCTGCAAAGAACTCAAACAAATTTACAAGAAAGAAACAAACAACCCCATCAAAAAGTGGGCAAAGGATATGAACAGACACTTCTCAAAAGAAGACATTCATCCAGCCAACAGACACATGAAAAAATGCTCATCATCACTGGCCATCAGAGAAATGCAAATCAAAACCACAATGAGATACCATCTCACACCAGTCAGAATGGTGATCATTAAAAAGTCAGGAAACAACAGGTGCTGGAGAGGATGTGGAGAAATAGGAACACTTTTACATTGTTGGTGGGACTGTAAACTCGTTCAACCATTGTGGAAGACATTGTGGCATTTTCTCAAGGATCTAGAACTGGAAATACCATTTGACCCAGCCATCCCATGACTGTGTATATACCCAAAGGATTACAAATCATGCTGCTATAAAGACACATGCACACGTATGTTTATTGCAGCACTATTCACAAGAGCAAAGACTTGGAACCAACCCAAATGTCCATCAATGCTAGACTGGATTAAGACAATGTGGCACATATACACCATGTAATACTATGCAGTCATAAAAAAGGATGACTTCATGTCCTTTGTAGGGACATGGATGAAGCTGGAAACCATCATTCTGAGCAAACTATCACAAAAACAGAAAACCAAACACCATATGTTCTCACTCATAGGTGGGAATTGAACAATGAGAACACTTGGACACAGGAAGGGGAACATCACACCCTGGGGCCTGTCATGAGGTGGGGGAGGGGGGAGGGATAGCATTAGGAGATATACCTAATGTAAATGACAAGTTAATGGGTGCAGCACACTAACATGGCACATGTATACATATGTAACAAACCTGCACGTTGTGCACATGTACCCTAGAACTTAAATTAAAAAGAAAATCCATCATTAGATATCCTATATTGTGAATTTATATCTTAGATTTTGAATAAAATAGTCAAGTCCTAAACCAATGCTTATATACAGCTGTGGTCTCCATTGCCAATCTGCATCACAGCAAATGTACGCTTGATTCTGTATTTGAAAGCTACATTTCTGAATGTAGGCAAGAGTTGTTGATAAATTTAAATACCTTAAAGTATTAGGAGTGATTATGGATTATCATGTGTGCTTTAGTTATTCATTTTTGTTCTTGCTCCCTTATATTTCCCTCACCACATCTCACAATTCTACTTCTTACTCTGTTAGTTGTACTTTCACTAGTGATGTTTTTAAGTCACTCTCTACCACAGGCATCAGTAGATATCACAGGAAATGATCAGTTGCTTTGATTGGTTATCACGTTGCTTAAAATTATCCCACCTCCTTTCCCTTATGAGACACTGAACTCCCACATATCTATCTATAATCCTTTGCTCTGAAAAAATATACTGGCCACGTTTCCAGGTTATTTCTTTCTAGCATTGAACTTAAAGAAATTCCACAATATAGGGCCTGCCAGACAGTAGAGAGTAGAAGGGAGAGGAGCAGAAAAAGTACCTAGTGGGTACTAAGCTTAGTACCTAGGTGATGAAATAATCTGTACATCAAACCCCCGTAACAAGAGTTTCCCTATACAAAAAATTTGCATGTGTACCCCTGAACCTAAAACAAAAGTTAAAAAATTCCTGCAACAAAGTGTACCTCAAAAGATACTTTTGAAACTCTGGGCCAGGTGCCATCCCAACACTTTTGGAGGCTGAGGCTGGAGAATCACTTGAGCCCAGGAGTTCAAGACCATCCCTGGCAATATATCAAGACTGTCTCTATTAAAAAAAAAAATGAAATTTTAAAATAAAAATTAGATTCCAGAGGTAAGCAAATATTGTTCTCCTTGCTCCTTACTTATACTCATCCAACTTCCTGTAACATTTTTGGACACAGATTAACTCCCAGTGTCATGTTCGGGTTCGGTTACAAAATATTCATTTGCTGAGTTGTGACATAAATCGTATATACTAACACCTTATTTAAAATTGAAAGATAATTTTCATGTACACACACAAAATTGTCATTTATCTTGTCTTTTCTAAAGGTGACATGTGTGGTATCTGTAAAGGCACCTAATTCCACTTTTAAAAATTAGTAACTAATTTTTTAATAATTTTGAAAAGTAAGCAATATTCTCAATGAGGTTTGAACAGTAAAGTGTTAAATGGAATCATCTCTTCAGCCTAGGAAGTAATGGCTTCAGTCTAGACTTTTCCTTCCTTCCTTTTTCATTGTCTGAATATCTTGCTTTCTTTATAGATGCCATGATATATCCCATCAGCAATCTGGAAATATGGTCTACTAGGTCATTTGAGGAATAATAAAAACATATAAAGTTATTACTATGTGGTAATTATATAGATTACCATTGAATCCTCACAACAAACCTAAAGTAGCTATAATTACCATACTTTTAAGACAAGAAATATGAGACAAAGTGAAGTTAAGTAATTAGCCTAAGTTTATACAGCTAATAATTAGCAGAGTTAGAATTCAAACCAAGAAAGTCTGGCTCCAAATTTGTGTTCTTAATTCCTACATTCTACCACCCCTACCAGACAGCATTTGTAATGTCAGTTTACACACATCGAGGTAGAAACAAGGGCGTAGACAAAATGTTGACCATAATGAAACAACAACATATCCATGAAGCTACAAGATGGCTTAACAGTCAATAAGTGAGTCACCATCAGAGGCAGAGAAGCACTTGCCTTCTTCTGGTTTCTTAGAAACCTGGTCAGGGGTATGTGTACATAAATACACATACAAGAAGGAAGATTTCCTCAAGACAGTTTGAGGAGAAACTAGAAAACCAACAATAGCCCTTGCCAAGAAGGTCTGGAATAACCAGCCAAATCATTCATGGGATCTCCCCTTGGACTACTTCGCTAGTCTATTTCCTCTCTCCCACTAGAACTGACTGTTCATTTTCATCTCATTACTTCCATTCCACCTAGACCAATTTACTTTTGCTCTGAGCTCATAGTACCAGATATAAACGTATAAATATAGCCTTCATAAACACATAATCACAACATCTAATCACCATGTAGTACTTTAACACATTCAAGTCACTTTTAAAACATTAATTTAAAATATCCATGAAGCCTATTGTGAAAGATGGTTTTTATCCTCTGCTATGAATGCCTGAAGTGGATAGTGTGATGCTTCCTCTAAAGGCTTGGGGACTCCTGAATTACTTTGGATGACTAACATTCTGAAACACACAGAGATAGGATATAACATTGCCTTCAGTTATATTTAGCCCTTTTTTGTTTTGTCATTATAATTTAGCTCTGATATACATGATTAGTGGAGGTGTAACTGCTGTTTATAGCCCTACAGCTTTTTCATGGTAACATATCTAACACCTGTCAAGAAGGGTGGCTCACTGTTTTGAGAGCCTCCAGCTAAATGTGAGCTCCAGTACCATGGTGCTAGCAGCTCTGCCCTAATGAGAAATGAAGGGGAGCTGGACATGGATGTTTACAATGTGTTTTTCAGAGGATACTTCTTTTACCTGGCGTACCTGGCAGACAACCTAAAGACTAGTTGTCTGACCTGTGACCAGGAGTCCCTCACAGGGGAAATTTGTTCATTTTGGCAGATGCCCTTGTGGCTCTTTTCTGACCTCTGTCCAGTTGATGCCTTCCTGATCATCACTCTGGCTCTAGGAGCCTGACTTTGTGTTCTCCCTGGTATCAGGGAGAAAACCTGGGACAGTCCCTAGTTCTTCTAATGGAAGGTGCACATTTAATTTACCATCACAGCAGGAAACAAGTTCAAAGATTTTTTACTTACAGATCCTGGGCCAGGAGAGCAGTCCTCTATCCCCAGGTGATATGAGACAAGAATGAAGGGTTAAGTAGAGAGAGACAGAATAAGCACCTGGGCAACTAGCGGAATGTAAAAGGGAGTAGTAGGATGTGGATCCCTTTAAGTTTGCAGGCAAATGCCTGAATGGTTTAAAGGAGGTAGCAGGAAAGTGAGGAGTCCAGTCTGGCAGGCAGAAGAGGTGCCACTAAGTTCTTATCTCTGACCACCAGCTTAAGTCATTTGGTTGTGGTATAGAACTGGAAATTGTCTCAAGGGTGACTGAGCCTTGCTTTTGGTATGAGGAAGGTGAACTTGTATTCAAAATGGATGCCGAGGCAACAGAAAATTATAACTCACTACACTTACTTTAAAAGTATTTGGATAAATACAAAGCTGAAACTGGATCCTTTCCTTACTCCTTATACAAAAATTAATTCAAGATGGATTAGAGACTTAAATGTTAGACCTAATACCATAAAAACCCTAGAAGAAAACCTAGGTAATACCATTCAGGACATAGGCATGGGCAAGGACTTCATGTCTAAAACACCAAAAGGAACGGCAACAAAAGCCCAAATTGACAAATGGGATCTCATTAAACTAAAGAGCTTCTGCACAGCAAAAGAAACTACCATCAGCGTGAACAGGCAACCTACAGAATGGGAGAAAATTTGTGCAATCTACTCATCTGACAAAGGGCTAATATCCAGAACCTACAAAGAACTCAAACAAATTTACAAGAAAAAACCAAACAACCCCATCAAAAAGTGGGCAAGGGATATGAACAGACATTTCTCAAAAGAAGACATACATACAGCCAACAGACACATGGAAAAATGCTCATCATCACTGGCCATCAGAGAAATGCAAATCAAAACCACAATGAGATACCATCTCACACCAGTTAGAATGGCAATCATTAAAAAGGCGGGAAACAGCAGGTGCTGGAGAGGATGTGGAGAAATAGGAATACTTTTACACTGTTGGTGGGATTGTAAACTAGTTCAACCATTATGGAAAACAGTATGGCGATTCCTCAAGGATCTAGAACTAGAAGTACCATATGACCCAGCCATCCCATTACTGGGTATATACCCAATGGATTATAAATCATGCTGCTATAAAGACACATGTACACATATGTTCATTGTGGCACTATTCACAATAGCAAAGACTTGGAATCAACCCAAATGTCCATCAGTGACAGACTGGATTAAGAAAATGTGGCACATATACACCATGGAATACTATGCAGCCATAAAAAGGATGAGTTTGTGTCCTTTGTAGGGACATGGATGCAGCTGGAAACCATCATTCTCAGCAAACTATTGCAAGAACAGAAAACCAAATACCACATGTTCACACTCATAGGTGGGAATTGAACAATGAGAACACTTGGTCACAGGAAGGGGAACATCACACACCGGGGTCTGTTGTGGGGAGGGAGGTGGGGAAGGATTGCATTGGGAGTTATACCTGATATAAATGACGAGTTGATGGGTGCTGACGAGTTGATGGGTGCAGCACACCAACATAGCACAAGTATATATACGTAACAAACCTGCACATTGTGCACATGTACCCTAGAACTTAAAATATAATAAAAAAAATTAAAATAAATAAATAAATAAATAAATAAAAAGAAATACAATTCAAAAAAAAAGTATTTGGATAACTTTAAACCGGTTCGATTCATTCTTTATGAGCATTGGACCCAGTCTCTGCTGCTTTCTGCAAATTACTGTCAGCTCAAAAAGGTGATGTGATCTGCAGAAGTTAAAGAGGTAAACATTGCATTGTTTACATTCTAGAGGCTTGTTTTTCTCCAGCGCCATCTGAAATTATCTAAGCTTTTCTTTGCAAAACACTGAATGACATAAGGGATTTAGATAAGAACATGACCCAAAAGCCAAAGATAGCCAGAGTTTTCAAATATATGTCAAGATATTTCAGATCAGAACAAACATGTACCAAAAACGAGTTCATTTTATTATTTTTCTTAACTAAGAATCTGAGAACGTTTGCCTTATTGCAAGGCAAGTTTTTTTGTTGTTGTTTTTTGTTTTTTGCCATGCAGTTTTCACAGGGTTTTGAAAATTTTTGTCAGCTGTGCTTTTTAATTTGAATGGAAAGCCTTACTCACATACTATGTGTGTGTATATATACATTTATATTATCATAAATTTATATATATATCAAAAACATATAATATAAATTTACTTTGAAATAAAGTAAAATTACAGATGTTAAAAGATAACAATAGACAAAATAAACATTTGACAGAGTAGAGATAAACAGCAAATTAACAAACAGGAAGAGGATATGGAGGGATTCACTAAGAAGGCACTGGAAAAGCAAAAATATATATATATATTATATTTTTCCCTTTGTGTTTAGCTTCTGTCACTCAAATGTGTTTGACCATCTGGCTGTCAGGTTTTATAAGGTTATGGTGAGAGAGCTAAATCCCAATTGTTTTTGTCACTGGTATGTCAAATGTAGAGTTACGTGGCTAGTGAGATATAGCTCCTTTGGTGAGATGAGTACTGCTGCAGACGTTTCACATGCTGTAGAGCCAAGGTTAAGAAAAAGAAAAAGATACAAATCAGCTTTATTATCAAACACAGCTCTTACGATCCAAAGGGGACAGAGGACATTATATGAACATGACACAGCCCTGTTGTGCCATCCTTTCTGTATGGAGTGAGGTGCCTAATTAAGGCAGTAGGCATCAGTCCAGCTGCAAAGAGGTAGTTAAGCAGAGAAAATGCACATGGTTGCCATCCAAGTCCTTGCCCTTACTCTAAGTATTCAAAGACAAAGTGCTGAAGCTCAGTCTTTTCAGATTCCCACAAGTTCTTCCTTCATCCTCCTTTATGAGCCCAGGCCCACACAGGGCTGCTTGTAACCAGACTCCAGTTGCTCCTTAGAAGGTGAGCCACTGCTGCCCTGGGTTCTCAGTCTTTATGATTAGGTTGATGCCCAAAATGTTTGAGGGCAATGTCTCTCCAAATGCCTTACTTTCCAGGATGCTTGGAGAATTCTACTCTTTCCTTTTTTTAAAAAAAATTACATTTCTTACTATTTCCTCTCAATGGGAACAACCTCAGGTTTCCTCCTAATAAATAAAAGCCTGCCAGTGCCAGCAAATTACTACAGCAGGTTACATGAAGAGCAAAGGGAAGGGCTGGTTTGATGAAGAGCTGAGGTGTTAAACACTTGCAAAAAAATGTAATTCTGGCACCTTGGTAAGAGAATCTGAAGTTTTTGAAAACAAAAATAGTGACAACCGTTCCTCTCCAGTCCAGCTAGGTCCTGCTTATTAAAGCAGAGGCATGAAGATACACAGATATATGCATAATTACAAACACATACAGATTCATGCAAAATCACTACCATCACCACCACCAAACAACACCTGTGCCTTCATTCTGAATAATCAGAACGGATTTATAAAATAAAAACCAATAAATTACTCACCCTCTATACCTCTTGATACAGTCTGCGTCCCTACCCAAATCTCATCTCGAGCTGTAGTTCCCATAATCCCCATACGTAGTAAGAGGGACCTGGTGGGAGGTAATTGAATCATGGGACTGGTTACCTCCATGCTGTTCTCATGATAGTGAGTTCTTATGAGATCTGATGGTTTTATTAGGGGCTTTCCCCTTTGCTCAGCATTTGTCTCTCCTTCTGCCACGTGAAGAAGGATGTATTTGCTTTCCTCTCTGCCATGATTGTAAGTTTCCTGAGGCCTCCCCAGCCCTGCAGAACTGTGAGTCAATAAAACCTCTTTCCTTTATAAATTACCCAGTCTCAGACAGTTCTTCATGAGAGCGTTAGAACAGACTAATACACCTCTGAATCCAATTTAGATGTATAGTTCAAACACTACAACCCAATCCTCTATGTTTAATTATCTTTTAATCTTGCCTTGCAGAAGAATTTCCCAGCATTTTTTTAAACCGTGGTGAGATAATTTAAGGATGAAAATTAATTTGGGTTTTGCTTGGAGTTTTGACTGGCTTACAGAATTCACAGATTACCTAACATTTATAAAAGATGTATTTTGAGAGAAAACACTAGCACTGGAATGGCCTTGAAGGTGAGTTAAGTACCAAAAGGCCGCTTTTATGTAAGTGAGTGTCCTTTCACTGCCATTCACCAGAGTCTCTGCTCTTCCAAACTCCTAGTTTGCGATTTTCATTGGTTTTTTAATAATACAACTCAGGCCATTAGACACAGTCTCAGTGTTCACTATTTATAACTGCTGAGTACATGCTACTTAACCCTGACATTGCCATAAGTCTTCATTGAGCAGCACTCTTTTCAGAAACCAGCACTTAAATCTTCCAGGCTGCTTCAATACTTGGCACCATTGCTAAAAATGTCAGTGATGATGACAGTCAGTGTTTATTGTAGTTAGAGCCACAACAAACACATTTCAATTGGCTATTAAAAATATACATATATCACTGATTTTCCTGAAGCCCTGGATGATGTCCAGCTGAGATTTTCTGCATATGGATATTCATTTTGTTACTTTTTAAAGTCCATTTTTCTTTCTCACCATGCCCTTATAAATGGTAACATCAGCCATAGCAGTGGAAACAAGAACAACAGCAATAATACCTACCATTTACCGTGTATCTACTATGTACCAGACACTAGATACTTTTGCTTACTTCAATTGCCCATTACAACAGTATCATAATCAATAGTAGTATTATTTTAATAACCTCTGTCTCTTATAAGGTGGAATTTTGTATATTTATTGTGACCCTTCATATAAACTCATTAATAACTTATTGTGTTAAAATTATTTTCCTGGCATCCTTCTTCCTCCTTTCACCCTTCCTTTTTTTTGGGTTGAGAAAGTCTTCTAGAATCTCTTGTATCCTTCTGCTGATTTGAAGCCTACCAATTGATTTCTACTTAGTGTTTTCCTTACTTTTAAAGATAGATATTTAACTCTAATTTTGAGAACAGTCTATAATTGTATTTCTAACTTCCTCCTGACCATTTTACACAATATTTCAGATTTTATGCATTAATTATCGTCTCAGCCTCTACAGTCTTACCATAATTATTTCATTTTAGTTTCATTCTTTTATTTAATATGCAAACTATATTACTTGTTTTGTAGTGACTATTTTATTAATTTTTGTGGTCACCATTATAACTAGTTTTCTATACCTTCCTGCTTTGTCTTTTTTCTTTCTAAAATGCATCTTTTTTTTTTGAGCTTCAATAGGCAGTAAGATTTATCAGGCTCTATATGGCCTCTACTTTTCAAGGTTTATTTGCTTATACATAAACTTCTGGTAGTTATTTTCACTTTGTGTTTTAAGAATATTTTTCATTGTCTCTTTGCCTCAATAGTGAGTGGTTAAGAAGTATACTATCAGCCCATGTTCTTTTAATCCATCTTTTTGCACTAGTAACTTTTGAAACATTTTCTCTAATTGTGAAGCTCTTCAACTGCATTGAAATAAATCTATGTACAGTGTGCATTTATTTTTATTTTCCTGTTTAGTACTTGGAGTGCATTTTTTTTTTTTTTTTTTTTTTTTTGTTTGAGACAGAGTCACCCAGGCTGGAGTGCAGTGGCGCAATCTCGGCTCACTGCAACCTCTGCCTCTTGGGTTCAAGCGAATCTCCTGCCTCAGCCTCCCAAGTAGCTGGGATTACAGGCACCCACCACTACGCCCAGCTAAGTTTTTGTATTTTTAATACAGATGGGGTTTCACTGTGCTAGTCAGGATGTTCTCAATCTCCAGACCTCGTGATCTGCCCACTTCGGCCTCCCAAAGTGCTGGGATTACAGGCGTGAGCCACTGTGCCCAGCCTGGAGTGTGCTTTTAATCTGAAGACTCATGTGTTTCTTAGATTGTAGAAACTTTGCAATCATCTTTTGATTCAAATATTGCTTTACTACCATTCACTCTAGTCTTATTTATTAATACCTATTAGATCAGACGTCAGTGAACATTTTCTCAAAGAACCAGAGAGTGAATACTTTAGACTTTGAAGGTCATATGGGCTCTGTTACAACTACTCAACCCTGTCATTGTACCATAAAAACAATGATAAGCCAGTATATACATTGAATGGGCGTAGTTGTGTTTAAATAAAAACTTATTTATAAAAACAGGTGGCAAGCTGGATATTGTTCTCAGCAAATAGTTTGGCAAACCTCTGTGTTAGACGAGTGCGAAATCATTTTTTCTGTACTCCATGTCTCTTAAGTACTTTTTCAACTTATTTTAATCTTTTTGCTTCTTCCAGTGCATTCTTACTGAATCCCTCCATATCCTCTTCCTATTTGTTAATTTGCTGTTCATCTCTACTCCGTCAAATGTTTATTTCATCTATTGTTATCTTTTAACATCAGTAATTTTACTTTATTTCAAAGTTTTCTCATAAATTATTTTGCATATTCACTAGATCTTATTTTATTTCTATATCTTTATTTCATAGTTTCTGTTCCTTCTTAGATATTTGTCTTTTGACCATCTGCAAATACTGCTGGAGTTATTGATTTTGTTGGCTGTCTTTTCAGAATTAGTTTTCCTAACATGGCTTGAATTTTCATTTGCAGGCCAATTTGCTTTTGTTTTTTCTCCCTGTGAACATAATATTGTAACCGGTTTTTTTTTTTACCAATCTCCACCTAGCCCAGGGTTACTGAATCTGAGGAGATGTTGGGGTTATGGCAGACCTAGTCACAGAAACAGAATGTAATTTAGATTCATTTCTGATATTCCCAGAGTGCAAAGGCAGGAAGCATGTCTCTGATGTCCATCTCTCACACAGTAATTTTAATTCTTCTTACCCATCAATGACTGAACTTGTGGTTGTTACTGCTTACTGCCAGAGCCCAGCTAATAACTCTATCCCTCTTTTATACTTCTGTTCCGTTTTTGCACTGCTCATAATTTTTACCTTATACTTCAGCTCAGCTATTGTTGCTTCATTTTATTTAATTTTTTAAAGGTTATAGCATATATGTTTTGTAGAGCCCTAACTCACCGTTCAATGCTCATCCCAAATTGAGTATTACTGTTAATATAAAAAGATAAAACTAAGGTTGAGAAATATCTGTACAACTTGCTCTTTGCCTCAAGTTATTAAGTGCCTGAGAAGCGATACAAACTCCTTAGCTTTTGCTTTTCCAACTTGCTACAATAGTTACAGAGATAATCAAATCCTCTGTCTACTTCTTTATTCCTTAGCAATCCATTCACTTTTCATTGGCAACCTCATTCCAAAGAAATACTTTAGCCAATTTAAAAAGGGATGCAACATACTTCTTTATTACAGAACAACTAAAGGTTATTTACCCTGGGATTCTTTCTAAGGCATTACAGCAATTCTAAGGCATGACATCCTCCATGCAGCAATGGCTGGTAATGTGAAACATAAAGCAAAAGACCTTGAGTCCCCTGGATTTCAGGACAGGAAACAAAGTGGGACTGGCTGCTCTGCTTGTGGACCAGTACTCTGTGGGTATTACTAAGGTATCTTTATAAAATATTTTAGACATAATTTCATGAATATCTATCAAGATTTATGTGTTTCTATTTTATTTATTGATTGATTTTTGCTCTGTCACCCAGGCTAGAGTGCAGTGGCACAATCTCAGCTCACTACAACCTCCGCCCCCCCAGGTTCAAGCGATTTTCCTGCCTCTTAGCCTCCCGAGTAGCTGGGATTACAGGTGCCCACCACCATGCCTGGTTAAGTTTTTTTTTTTTTTCTTTTTTAGTAGAGACGGAGTTTCACCATGTTGGCCAGGCTGGTCTTGAACTCCTGACCTCAGGTGATCTGCCCACCTTGGCGTCCCAAAGTGCTGGGATTACAGGCATGAGCCACCTGGCCCAGCCATCTGTTCCTATTTTAAAAGCAAACATAACTTCAGGAGTTAGAGCTTACTCACCATTTTCTACAAAACATTTTAATTATATGAAGTGAAGCTTTTGGAACTGTAAGGGACTTTAACAATATTCTATGAAGTCTAGCCATCTTGTCTTATAGGTCAACAAACTGAAGGCCAGGGAGTTCAAGAAATTTACTTATAGTCATGTTGTTAGTGGCTGACCTTGAAATTGATTCTAGGATCCAGCTGCTGTTACGTGTTTTGAGTAAACCTGAGTTAGTATTAGGATATAAGGCAATGAGTAATCTTGCGTGGATTTAGGCATTTAATTATTTTGAATAAGGTAGGGGATTGGAGGTTAGAAATGAAGTGTATTTCAACAAAGCAGGGATAAATGTATCTTTATCTGATCTTTTGCCTAGACTCTATCATCACGAAACGTAGTACCATTAAAATGGATAAATTTTATTTAGGCTGTATATTTTTTTAAAAGACTATTTTATAGGGAGAATTACTCTTCCAAACCTCAGAATCTTGAATTTAAGTTAGGTCAAGCTGAACCATTTGTCTATTTTGAACAATTCTTCAAGGGTCATTTAACTTAATTAACATTTTATATGAAAAAAAAATCAGGAATAACTGAGAATGACTAATCCTTCACTATAAAATGACCTATGTGGTTTATTAAACCATGAACTGAAACATAAATATGTACCAAAAACATAACTAAAGTGTGGTTCCAGTTTTCATTGCAGTTATATCTAAAGAACTCTTAAAAGTTTCAGCCATGTGAAGTTAATAAAATTCACTCTGTTCTGGTCCTATTGTGGGTAAGCAATTCTGCTATACTATTTTGCCTTATGATATTTGCTAACCTCAGTGTCCAGTGATGTGATACATCCATTGCATTCTCAGCAGCATTGGCTCATGAAATGGTATAATACACATTCATCCATTTATATATTCTACAAGTTTTTGTTGGACACCAACAGCATGCCAAGCAATGTATTTACTTTTTAATGTTTTTATTCTATATGTTGTCTGTGTGTGTGTGTGTATCCATCTACCTATATGGAGAGAGATAGAGAGAAAGGGAGAGAGGGAGTCTCTTTAAGTTGCTCAGGCTGATCTTGAGCTCCTAGCCTCAGATGACCCTTCTGCTTCAGCCTTCCAAAGTCCCAGGATTAGAGTTGTGAGCCTCCACACCCACCCCCATCATTTTTTTTTTTTTTTTTGGTCATTGAGAATATGTCAGAAGATAAAATAAATTCCCTGCCTTCGCGAGACTTATGTTCTAGAGAAAAAAATACAGAATATAAGTGAATAACTAAAGAAAGTGCATAGTAAATCAGATGGCCATAAGTGTAATGGCTAAAGATAAGCAGAGAAAGGAGATAGGAAGTGGTTCTGTGGGTGTGTGGATGTGGGAAGGATGACCGAAGTTTTAAATATGGTTGTCAGGGCAGGCCTCACTGGGAAGGTGACATCTGGGGGGATTGAAAAGAGAAGAAGAAAGTCATGGAGAAAAGCATTGTAGGCAAAGAGAATAGCCAGTGCAGATTCCTGGAGGTGAAGGTGTGCTTGAAATGTTTGAGAAATAGCAAGACACCTACTCAACTTTTAGACTATTTTAAACTTTCATTTATTATTGCAACAAATGTTAATTGAATATTCAATGTGGCCCAAACACAGTGCTAAGATCTGGGAGCACAAATATGAGTAAGTAACTATTACACTTATTAGATGTTTATATGCATCCAGTAAGGGCTCTACTCCTAAAATGAATGAATAAATATCTAGACACAATAATGACACAGAGTAGTTTTAGTTATTTCTCCTGGCACTGGTTTGAGAAAGGATAATAATAGTCTGTGAGAGACATTTAGAGTGGTAACTAAAATATATTTTAACTTCAAGCCACACTCTCTCTCCCCCAGCACCCAAACAGAATCACTGGAAGGTTTCATTTCAACTTCCTACCAGAGCTCTGAATGGCTTAAATGCTTTTTATGGTATTTTCTAAAGCTGCCTTTCATTCAGGGACATTCTGCCCCATGTTCACCATCTGGAAGTTTTTTTTTTACAGAAGCTATTTCTTCAATCACTACCTCCACTGCTTTCATGCTAGCCCAAGCCACTGTTTTTATAGGTGGGGAGGCCAGTGTTTAAAGTGTTATTCAATTCTTCTCTCCAGAGAAACTTGGTAAAATTTTTCTTGAACTACATTAAAGTTGATATAGTCCTACCTTCTACAATACATCATTGACAGTGATGTAAATGGGTGAACGTCAGTAATACATTTCTAGAGGTTAGCACTGCCACAGTCAACAAGAGCCCTGTTTTTCTGTTAGAAAAAGCCACCCATTTTAGAGACTAGTGCTAAGAATCTAAAGTGATTATTTTATTTATTTATTTATTTATTATTATACTTTAAGTTCTAGGGTACATGTGCATAACGTGCAGGTTTGTTACATATGTATACTTGTGCCACGTTGGTGTGCTGCACCCATCAACTCGTCAGCACCCATCAACTCGTCAAAGTTATCTTGTTAAATGTATGGAATCAAGTAATTTATATTATATATCTATAGTAAATGTTGATGCAGTTACTAAAGATCATTTTTTCAAAAGTATTTAGTCATGAGTAAATATTTCTTTTAATTCTGAAGCAAAAATATAAGGAATTTAATTTGAATATTCACTATCATGCCAACCAAGTAAACAACATTAATAAAAAGATGGAACAAAACCAGTTAATTGTTATCTCTAGGTAGTAATAGTCAGGTTTTTAAATATTCTTCAGTTTTCTAAATGCTCTATATATTTTAAATTTTTATCTTTTTAAAAAATTTATTTATTTATTCAAGACAGAACCTCATTCTGTCACCCAGGCTGGAGTGCAGTGGCATGATCACGGCTCGCTCAAGCAGATCACCCTACCTTAGCCTCCAAAGTAGCTGGAACCATAGGCTCAAGCCACCTCGCATGGCCAATTTTTTTTTTTTTTTTTTTTTTAGTAGATGTGGGGTTTGCCCAATGTTGCCCAGGCTGGTTTCAAACTACTCCTGGGTTCAAGTAATCCTCCTGTTTCAGCTTGTCAAAGTGCTGGCATTACAGGCATGAGCAATTTTGTCTGGCCTATTTAAAATTGTATAGCAAAACATTATTAATAAAAAGAAAAATCCCAAAAGGAAACATAAGAAGCATACAGCAGACCCGGAACAGTGGCTCATCCCTGTAAATCCAGCATTTTGGGTGGCTGAGGCAGGAGAATCACCTGAGCCCAGGAATTCGAGACCAGCCTGGGCAACATAGTGAGACCTGATCCCTATAAAAATTAACCGATTGTGATGGAGCATGCCTGTGGTCCTGTTATAGTAGGTACCTAGACAGGCATGAATGGGGCAAGAGGGGGCGCCCTGCTACCCACCAGGAATGTCAGACAACCATCAAGTGATGGTCTGGCAGTTGTCGCACTAGCTCTCTAAAATGATAGTTGGTTGCAGACAGCACCAGGGAGAGGCAATTTCCCAAAAGATTAAAAACACATGAAATTAGTAATTGGCAGCTTCCAATAAGATCTCAGGAACTGAGCAAGCGGGCTCGAGCCTGCGTACTAAGTGGCGAAACAGCCCACCCCCTGTAAAGAATAATGGGAAAAGGAATGCAAAACCCCAGAAGTATGCCAACATACAAAACCCCAAGTCAAAAGGTCAAATACTGCATGTGATGTCCAGAGTGCCCACTTGGGTCTTTTCCAAGTGTATGTCCCTTTCTTTCCTGCTCTAAAGCTTTTGAATAAACTTCCACTTCTCATCTGAAAGTTGCCTCAGTCTTTTTTTCTGACTCATGCTCTTCAGCTGAATCCTTTCTTTTGAGGAGGCAAGAATTGAGGTTGCTGCAGACATGTAAGGATTTGCTGCTGGTAACTCAGATATTTGCCACTGCTAACAGTCCCAGATATTCAGGAGGCTGAGGCAGGAGGATTGCTTGAGCCTAGGATGTCAAGGTTGCAGTAAGCCACGATCACGCCACTGCACTTCAGCCTGGGAAACAGGGAGAAAGAGACTCCATCTCAAAAAAAACAAGAAAAAGAAAAAAGCAATAGGATTTTTTTTTTCCTTAAAAACAGAAGCTGTTAGCTCTTTATTTCTAGAAAATAACAGTGAACTAGATATTCTTCATGACACACTTTTTCACCAGGTAATTTTGTAGGGCAATAGTCGTCTGAAATTTAGATAGAATGGTGACTTATAGATAAGTTTTCAGCATTCATTGCTGAAATTTGTTGTCACTTGAAATAGTTGATTTTGAAAAACAAGCCCAAAAGATTTGGTTTTTCTTCCCAGATATTTTGCCTATATTGGTAAATGTTTCCAGCAAATGAAGAGTGGAATATTAGTAGTGTTTACATCAAATGAAGAGTGGATCTAAAGTTTAAACACAAAGATTACATCTGACTATTAATAAAAGATGAGAGAGTAACGTATTTTCCCTCTTTTTTGTTTTCATGTACAATTCATTATTATAAAAATAATTATGCACTAATAGTCAATTCTGCATTTTTACAAGCATAGTCAAAATCCACTAAGGCTGTCCTTCTCAGATGTGACTGTCAGACCAGCAGCATCATCATCACCAAAGTACGACCTACTGCATCCGAAATTCTAGAGATAGAGCTCAACTCCAGGTGAATTACTTCATGCTGAAGTGCGAGAATTGCAGAATAAAGGAAAAAGAGCTTAAATAATACAAACAACTAAACTAATATAGATAATCTTACCCTCTAAGTACAACTGTTATTAAAAACTTCTTAGTAAAGTCAGCTTTTCTTTCTACTGTCAGAAAAATGATTATAGTTTTTCCCTTCAGCAGATTGAGCCATTGAAAAAAAATTCTAGGCGTTAGGTTTGTGATAAACCTTCCCCACTTAAATCTTAAGTGTGATAAAAGCCTTTACCAATGATTAAACTGAGTGAAATGTTAGGCTGTCCTTAGACCGATAGTGTCATATTTATCCGGGAGACAAAGGACTAAAGGACATCTCTCCTGGAGATGTACTATGGTACTATGGGAAGAAGTGAGAAGTCTAGTATGACTACTAAATTTTTAGCCTGAAAGACTAGTTGATTTCTACCAATAATTTAAATAGAGTATTCAGGCTAAGACTTGAATTCCAGTAAATTAAACATGTTCTGTTTCAGCCTCAGTATTCTCATTACAAGTAACTAGCCTTGCTTCTCAGAGTTGCCTATCCAATGTCTAAGATGTTCTGAAGTGCCTTTCT
Source organism: Theropithecus gelada (assembly GCF_003255815.1). Lineage (NCBI taxonomy): Eukaryota > Metazoa > Chordata > Mammalia > Primates > Cercopithecidae > Theropithecus > Theropithecus gelada. The sequence goes on along the minus strand of NC_037683.1, from coordinate 58,937,660 downwards.
CTATATCCTGTATTTCTTTATTTTCTCATCTTCGTTTCCAGAAAAAAAAAAGGATTTTGAACAGCTCATCCAGTCTTTCCTAAGTTATCTTAGCAACAGAATCACTCACTCAATTAACTCTTCCTTCCCTTTTTTATAGGTGTTTAATCTCCATTGAATTACTTATTTCTAAGCTCAGCAGTTACGAGGGCAATTGCTACCTGGTTTTCTATTATTTTATAAAAGGACAGTAACGTTACAGGACAGGGATCCCGATCTAGACCCCAAGAGAGGGTTTTTGGATCTCACACAAGAAAGAATTCAGGGCGAGTCCACAGTGCAAAGTGAAAGCAAGTTTATTAAGAAAGTAAAGGAATAAGGGAATGGCTACTCCATGGACAGAGCAGCCCCAAGGGCTGCTGGTTGCCCATTTTTATGGTTATTTCTTAATGATATGCCAAACAAGGGGTGGATTATTCATGTCTCCGCTTTTTAGATCATACAGGGTAACTCCCTGACGTTGTCATGGGATTTGTAAACTGTCATGGCGTTGATGGGAGCATAGTAGTGAGGATGACCAGACGTCACTCTCGCGGCCATTTGGTTTTGGTGGGTTTTAGCCGGTTTCTTTACTGCAACCTGTTTTATCAGCGAGGTCTTTATGATCTGTATCTTCTGCAGACCTCCAATCTCATCCTGTGACTTAGAATGCCTTAACTGTTTGGGAATGCAGCCCAGTAGGTTTCAGCCTCATTTTACCCAGCTCCTATTCAATATTGTTCTGGTTCACATGCCTCTGAGAGTATTTTGAAATTATTAATTTTAATGGACATTGTATAAAAACCTTCCTATATAATCTCTATGTATTTTAAATGAAACTAGACTAGCCTTGAAACTACTTTAGTCAATCCATTTATCATTTGTGCCCTGCAGTAAAATAAAAATAAATACGTGTGTTCTTTGAGAATTCTAGAAATATTCCCCAAATTGGAAAATATGTGGACTGATATTTGTTATCAGTTTTAAACATTATCAAAGAGTAAAAGATTGCATCAGACAAAACAAGCAGAGAGAAGTTGATTTCATTTCTATACTATTGTCAGCAATAGGATGTCTGAATACCCAGTCACCCACCACCCACCCTCACCCCAGACAAAGAGCTGGAGAGTTGTTAAAAGTTGGGATAGGGGCCATCTGAGTTTGCTAATTGGCCTTACTCAAAGGAAAAATAACTTTTCTTGTATCTTCATGGTTGGAGGCAATTTTACAACTTGGAACAAGGGCAATGTTAGGCCCCCACCCTCCCACAGAAACTGAAGTTGGGGTTGATAAGGAGGGGTGGTTTATCTTTCTTGACAATTACAGTTCGATGGAATGGCTCTCAGGTCCTTCAAAATGCCATTCTTCAGTTCTAAAACAAGCTAGAAGCTTTGAAAAAATTTACATCTCAAAGGGCCAGAGAAAGGATGTGCAATTATATGTTTTCTAAAGTAAATGTTCTAAGAAAAGGAAGGTCAGGGTCCTAGGTGATATAAAAGCTTGTCTAAAATTTAGTGAAATTGAATGGAACCTTAGATTGTCTTCATCAACTTTTACCTTTTTGTGGGATTTTATATAGGAGCATACAAATATAGCCTTTCATGGTTTTCTGTCTTAGCTCACTAGTTAAGAAAGGGACCTTCAAAACCTTCTCGTAAAGGAGATTCTTGTCCTATTTGAGTACCTTTTAACTAACAAATGATACAAATAAAATATTTTCCCTATAGGAACAATGTTCAACTTTTAATCAAATTTAGTTAAAAAATGTTTTTTGAGACAAGGTTGAAACTGCCATTGCAAAATTATAAATGAGAAAATTATTACAGTGAAAGAGATCTGACCTAACCAACTCCATCTTGCTTGTAACCCACAAGCTGTCCTTGTTCACTCCTGGGTGTAGGCCAAATTAACTTTTGGAGGAATTTAGTTTATACTTTGAAACAAAGACAATAACAGCCTTTGCAGGACTAACAAATTATACACAAGATTAAAAATGATGGTTTAGGAGTCATGCAGCTGGAGGCTGGCTGCAAGATTCTAAACCCCCTCAAACTGCTCCTGGTGATAACATCACTATTGTGATACCTAAGATCGGTGCCTGAGAGATTTTGCAGACCTGGCACTTGATGGATCAGTTGGCAGCACCCAGATCAACAAAGTGGCTCATCTGGTCTTGTCGCCCCCGCTCAGGAACTGACAGCACAAGAAGTCAGCTTCAACTCCCTATGATTTCATCTCTAACGCAACCAATCAGCACTCCTGACCTGCTGGCCCTTACCTACCAAATTGTCCTTAAAACCCTGATCCCCAAGTTTTCAAGGAGACTGATTTGAGTAACAATAGAACCCTGGTCACCTGCACAGAGATTCTATGTTAATTACTCTTTCTCTATTTCCCTGTCTTGATGAATTGACTGTCTAGTGCACTACCACGCTAATTATTTTTGTGTGTGTATGTGTAGACAAGGATCTTGCTATGTTCCCCAGACTGGTCTTGATCTCCTGAGCAGAAGTGATTCTCCCACCTTGGCCTACCAAAGAGCTAGGATTATAGGCATGAGCCACCAGGCCTTAAATTTAGTTTATGAAAAAATTCTTAGATTAATGAGAATCTTATAAAATGGATTCAGGGGCTGAAGTCTCCTCCCTTTTTGTCTGCCTTTTGATAAAGTCCCACAGGTGGTGGCCCAGTAACCAAAATAGCTTGGGTCATATCAGTGAGCTCCCCATACAAATACAGCTTTAAGATAACCCTCATTCTTACTCTCTTCCTGTAAATTTTCTTACCATATTTTTTGCCCTAAGCCCTTCCTACATGAAAATTCTGGATCATCTAGAATTGTTTCATCACCACAAAGAAATGTCCTGTGTTATCCCTTAATAATCACACCCTCTCTGAACTCCAACCCTCAGCATCCAATGACCTGATATTATCACTTTGAGAATGTTTTATAAATGCTGTGTATAGTAAGTAACCTTTAGAGTTTATTTATTTCACTCAATATAATGCCCTTCAGATCCCTCCATACATGTTTGAATTCACCAATTCTTGATTTTACAGAGGATTTGATGAATTGCTTTTTTTATTATTATTCTAAAATAAGTTCAAACTTACAGAAAGGTTGTAATCACAGTGCAGAAAGTATTTCCCCTAAATCATTTGAAAGTTACTCAGTCACATTTGGCCTAACACCCAAATATTTTAGTGTGTATTTCCCATAAAGACATTCCTTAACGTGACTCAATATAATTGCCAAAATCAGGACATAACATTCCATTCTTATTTAAATTGTAGTCCCAATCCAAATTGTGTCAATAGTCCCAATAATGTCCTTTTTTAGAAAAAGGATTCAATCTGAGCAGGACTGGCTACTCTGTGGGGACCTGGGGCTCAGTTCAGAATGAATGTGGGTCTTTTGAAACATTATTAAGAATTGAGAGGACAACAGCAGAACATTAAGTCAAACATAGGCTCTTCCAAGTACAGAGTCCTGTGCCACCACACAAACTACATGCCCATAAAGCCAGCCCTCGTTTAAGATCATATACTGCATTTAGATGCCCTGTATTTTTAATCTTCTTCAACCTCCTTCTTCTGTCTTCTTTTCTCTCATGACCTTGGCACTTTTGAAGATTTTAAGCCAGTTATTTAGAGAATGTCTTTCAATTTGTGTTTCTCTGATGTTTTCTCTGATTAAATGGTTTCAGCAGGCATATCACAGAGGTAATGTTTGTGACTGCATCTTATCAGGTGGTAAAGATTTGATTTGTCCCATTTTGATGATGTTAATTTTGAACATTTGATTAAGGTGGTGTCTCCTAGTTTTCACTATGGTGAAGTTACTTTTTTCCCCAACTTAATTAAGTGTATTGAAGGACGATACTTTGAGACTATGTAAATATTCTGTTTCTCATCAAACTTTTACCATCCATTAATGTTTTCTGCATGAATTAAATATTGTGATGATGGATGCCAATAGGTGATCTTCATCAAATTCTATTATTCCTTTTATTTTATTAACAATATTTTTCCTCTATGTATGTATATATGTATTTTTATCACAAATGCATTCCAATGTTTTTTCAAAGGTTAAAATCTGTTGATATCATTCTTTATTTAGATACACAAATTGTTCCCTATATGACTAGTGAGACCTCATTCAAGCTAGTTTTTTTGTTGTTGTCCTTTTGATATATCCTTATGATTATTTGAGCACTTCCTTATTTTCATGTGCAACATGATGTTAGTGGCTCATTTTACATTTTTTTCCTTAGCCCTGAAATTAGCCATTGAGCCAAGAAGTTATGTTTTATTTTAGTGAAAAATGACCTTTAGAAAACAAAACCTGAGACTAGGCATGCTCATTATTACATGGCTGTTGGTGTCCCAAGGCCCTCTCAGTGAGCAGAGCTTGAGGATGTAAGCATGCATACACCTGCAATACATACACACCTATATTCTTCCTGTATCCATCTATATGCATTAAAACTTTAAGTTCACACAAATATCTCCAATTCCAATCCAATACTAATGCTAGAAGTTTTATCCTAATTTTTCTCCGTTTTCTATAACTTCCTCTCTCAACCTGAGAAATCTTGTTCCTATTATTCCCAATATGTTTATTTATTTGATAAATCCTACCTTTATGTAACCAACTTTTCTTCCCCTCCATTTCACCATGTGAATGCTCTTTTCACCTCACTCAGACTTCAGCATTTCACTGTTGTTCATTGTCAACCCCTGCTACAAAATCCTCCTCCAGGTCTGAAGTAGAAACAGTCTTAATTATCTCAGGACATAGTGTCTGTACCAGACTGTGTGGATTGTGAATGCATTCTTCACCATGTCATCTCTGAGCCCCTGCACTATGGTGCTCCTACCTACAAAGAATGGGTTCTTATCCTCCTTGGGCTTTGACGCTCTGCACCAAGTCATGGATATTATTGCTGTGCCCCATCTCCATGTGGAAGCCATCTCTGCTATGCTTGGGCTGTAACAAATTATGCTGGGGCCATGACCATCCCATATGCAGACAGCCCCTTTACCTACTTGGGTTTCTGATATCTCACCAAGCTGCTTATACTGTTATATACCCCTTACATAGCTGTCCCTCTCACACTCATGAGTATGACTTCTCAGAGCTCTGCCAAAGGAATGTGCTCCTCCTCCTCTCAGGTTCTTACACCCTTTACCAGGGAGCCTTGTAAATGACTTCCTTACCCCACCCTCAATCTAGCATCCCATTGTAGTGGGTGTACCACCACTCCATTCTCTTCCTTTACCCACCACCCACATGTAAATATCTTCTGTGTCTCATTGCACAAGGCCACTGCACCTATCTCCCTTCCAGCATGTGTTTCTATCCAGCACATACTCAACCTAATATCTTTTAGGCTAAATACTCATGAAGGAGGGAAAAAAGGGAGAGAGATTAATGAATTAGTTGTAAAAATTCATAACTAAGTTCTTCATAACTAGAAGATACTTTGTCAGTGTTTGGAAAAAATATTCTTCTATAAAAATAAATACTATAAGAAACCAAGTTTTAAGATTATTTTTAAAAATTAGGTACTTCATTAGACATGCATGAATGATTCACAGTAGGGAATGTGTAGGCACAATCATGCCTTCTCCCCCAAAGATGTCTGGGTCCTAATTCTCAAAATCTATATACAGGTAACTGTAGAGGCCAAGGTCCTTGGTCCCCTGAAGGTTTGTTGAAAATGATTGACATGAGGCAGACTGATTAATAGGAGAAAAAGGCATACAAATTTATTTCACATGTATACATAGGAGCTTTCAGAATAAACACCCAACCCCTGAGTAGGGGTTAAAAAAAAAAAAAAAAAAAAGCCTATCTACCATCTTGAGATTACAGAAAGAATGAGGGCTCAGAACATTGCCAAAAATAGATTATGTTGGTAAGTCAGGTTTCAGTGGCAAGACAGGTTATGGAGGGACAGAAGAGGAGGCTTGGCTAGCAAAGGTAGTCTTGTTATATAGATCAAACCTCATAGGTAGCAGTCTTCAGAAGGGATAGATAGTAAATATTTGTTTCTTTTGGACTCTTAGTTACTCTTCCCTAGATCAGGACAAGGTAAGGCCTGGTTGAATTAATGGAGGTTCTCTATGGATGCAAATTTTCCTTACAAAAGATAGTTTTGAAGGGCCACTTCAGTCTGCTTGCCCTGGGACAGCCATCTCAAAATACGGCAAACAAATATATTTTGGGATAAAATATTTTCATTTCCTTCATTACCCTACCTGGCAAATGAGACTTTGTAGATATGATTAAGGTTATAGATTTTGAGATGGGAGATCATCATGGATCACCTAGGTGGGCCAAATCTAATTATATAGGTCCTTAAAAGTGGAGAACCTCTCCTAGCTGTAGTCAGGGAGAGATGAGACCATGGAAAGAGGAGTCAAAGAAATGGAATGATGCTGACTCTGAAGATGGAGAAAGGGGACCACATGCTAATGAAAGTGGGCAGCTTCTGGAAGTTGAAAAATGTAAGGAAATGTATTCTTATCTAGAACCTCTAGAAAGGAACAAAGCCTTGGCAACAAAGCCTTAGCCCAGGCTGGGTGCAGTGGCTCACGCCTGTAATCCCAGCACTTTGGCAGGCCGAGGCGGGCGGATCACGAAGTCAAAAGATCGAGACCATCCTGGCTAACACGGTGAAACCATGTTTCTACTAAAAATACAAAAAATTAGCTGGGCATGGTGGTGGGCGCCTGTGGTCTCAGCTACTTGGGAGGCTGAGGCAGGAGAATGGCGTGAACCCAGGAGGTGGAGCTTGCAGTGAGCTGAGATCAAGCCACTGCACTCCAGCCTGGGCGACAGAGCAAGACTCCATCTCAAAAAAATAAAATAAAAGCCTTAGCCCAGTGAGACCTATACTGGACTTCTGACCTACATAATTGTATGATAGTAAATTTGTACTGTTGTAGTAAGACACACATGGCAAAAGAAATCGAAATGCTCAAAGGATATAGTAGGTGCTAGAAATAATTCAATATTTAAGAAATATTGAATATATGAATTATAAGCTGTTTTTGAAGGAGAACTGCTTTTTTTAAGTCTTTATACTTATGTTCTCAAGATGTTTTTTAAAAAGCCCTACATTTTATTTCCATTCTCTTTAAATACCATAAAATTAAAGATAATTTTTAAAAATTAAAAAGCCACAATTCTACTACACTAAAATGATTTTTATAAAACAATTTCATTCTATCCCTTCTTCTTTTAGCAGCATATATATTTAACACAATTGAAATCATGTAACACTTTCAATAAACTGGTCACTTTTTTCTTCTAAAATTTATAAAAACTATTTTCTATGTGTCTGTAACATCTTTGTAATTATCATTTTAATAAGACTCACTGAATTAATGTACAATAATTGATCAATTTATCCTTTTGTTAAAATTTAGTTTGTTTACAACTTTCACTATCAAAGATAATTTTTCAATGAACTTTTTTGAGAATATAACTTTTTTTCCTCTTTTTTTTTATTTAATTTTTTTTTTTTGAGACAGTGTTTTGCTCTTGTCACCCAGGCTGGAGTGCAATGGCGTGATCTTGGCTCACTACAACCTCCGCCTCCCAGAATCAAGGGATTCTCCTGCCTCAGACTCTTGAGTAGCTTAGTAGCTGGGACTACAGGTGCCCGCCACCACTCCCGGCTAATTTTTGTATTATTAGTAGAGATGGGGTTTCATTATATTAGCCAGGCTGGTCTCGAACTTCTGACCTCAGGTGATCCACCCCCTTGGCCTCCCAAAGTGCTGAGATTACACGAGTGAGCCACCGTGCCTGGCTTTTATCCTCATTTTCTATTTTGACTTAAGATTGTATAAACCCAAAATAAAATCATAAGCCCTTCAAGTGACTGAATGGACCCTGCTTTGGCCAAGGGCACCCCAGAGAAATCAGAAAAACTGAATTCCTGGCATATTTTGAAATGGCCCTGCAAAGCCACCTCTTGTGGGGAAAATTTGCATCTGTAGAGAATCTCCATAAATGCAGCCAGGGCTTCCCTTTTTAGGTCTTCCTTGGATCCAGGAGGGATTAATGAAAGTCACACCTTTAAGGTCTGAAAAAAGACATTAACCATCTATTTTCTCTGAAGGCAGCTACATGGAGCCTTCATCTATATAACAAGAACCTTGGTCTCTACAACACCCCTTATCTTAACTCAAGTATTTCTTTTTTTTATTTTAATTTTTATTTTAAGTTCCAGGGAATATGTGTAGGATGTGCAGGTTTGTTACATAGGTAAATGTGTGCCATGGTGGTTTACTGCACCTATCAACTCATCACCTAGGCATTAAGCTCAGCATGTATTAGCTATTTTTCCTAGTGCTCTCCCTCCTCAAACTCCATCCCCTGACAGGCCCCAGTGTGTGTTGCTCCCTTCCTTATGATCTCATTGTTCAGCTCCCACTTGTAAGTGAGAACATAATGTGTTTGGTTTTCTTTTCCTGCATTAGTTTGCTGAGGATAATGGCTTTCAGTTCCTTCCATGTCCCTACAAAGGACATGATCTCATTCCTTTTTATGGCTCCATAGTATTTCATGGTGTGTATGTACCACATTTTCTTTATCCAGTCTATCACTGATGAGGATTTGGGTTGATTCCATGTTGTATTGGTCTGTTTTCACACTGCTGATAAAGACACACCTGAAACTGGGAACAAAAAGGGAATTAATTGGACTTACAGTTCCACATGGATGGAGAGGCCTCAGAATCATGGTGGGAGGCAAAAGTTACTTCTGACATGGCAGCAGCAAGAGAAAAATGAGGAAGAAGCAAAAGCAGAAACCCCTGGTAAGCCCATCAGATCTCATGAGACTTATTCACTATCATGAGATTAGCAAAGGAAAGACCAGTCCCCATGATTCCATTAATTTCCACTGGGTCCATCCCACAAAATGAGGGAATTCTGGGCGATACAATTCAAGTTGAAATTTGGGTGGGGACACAGCCAACCCATATCATTCTGCCCCTGGATCCTCCAAATCTCATGTCCTCACATTTCAAAACCAATCATGCCTTTCCAACAGTCCCTCAAAGTCTTGGCCGGGCGCGGTGGCTCAAGCCTGTAATCCCAGCACTTTGGGAGGCCGAGATGGGTGGATCACAAGGTCAGGAGATTGAGACCATCCTGGCTAACAGGGTGAAACCCCGTCTCTACTAAAAAATACAAAAAGCTAGCCGGGCGAGGTGGCGGGCACCTGTAGTCTCAGCTACTCGGGAGGCTGAGGCAGGAGAATGGCGTGAACCCAGGAGGCGGAGCTTGCAGTGAGCTGAGATCCGGCCACTGCACTCCAGCCTGGGCGACAGAGCGAGACTCTGTCTCAAAAAAAAAAAAAAAAAAAGAAAAATTCTTAACTCATTTCAGCATTAACCCAAAAGTCCACAGACCAAAGTCTCATCTGAGACAAGGCAAGTCCCTTCTGCCTATGAACCTGCAAAATCAAAAGCAAGCTAATCACTTCCAAGGTACAATGGGAGTATAGGTATTTGGAAAATACGGCCATTCTCCAAATGGAAGAAATTGACCAAAACAAAGGGGTTACATGGCCCACGCAAGTCCAAAATCCAGCAGGGCAGTCAAATTTTAAAGCTCCAAAATGATCTCCTTTGACTCCAGGTCTCACATTCAGGTCATGCAGATGCAAGAGGTGGATTCCCAGGGACTTGGGTAGCTCTGCCCCTATGGCATTGCATGGTACAGCCTCCCCTCCAGCTGCTTTCATGGGCTAGTGTTAAGTGTCTGCAGGTTTTCTAGGAGCATGGTGCAAGCTGTCAGTTAATCTACCATTCTGGGGTCTGGAGGACGGTGGCCCTCTTCTCACAGCTCCACTAGGCAGTGCCCCAGTAGGGACACTGTGTGGGGGCTCCGACCCCATATTTCCCTTCCACACTGCCCCAGCAGAGGTTCACCATGAGGGTCCCCCCCCACAGCAAACTTCTGCCTGGGCATCCCGGCATTTCTGAACATCTTCTGAAGTCTATGTGGAGGTTCCCAAACCTCAATATTTGACTTCTGTGTACCCAGAGGCTCAACACCACGTGGAAGCTGCTAAGGCTTGGGGCTTCCACTCTCTGAAGCCACAGCCTGAGTTGTACGTTAACTCCTTTCAGCCATGGCTGGAGCAGCTAGGACACACGGCACTAAGTTCCTAGGCTGCACACAGCATGGGGACCCTGGGCCTAGCACACTAAACCACTTTTTTCTCCTGGGCCTCTAGGCCTGTGAAGGCAGGGGCTGCTGTGAAGGTCTCTCACATGGCCTGGAGACATTTTCCCCATGATCTTGGGGATTAACATTAGGCTCCTTCCTACTTATGCAAATTTCTGGAGCTGGCTTGAATTTCTCCCCAGAAAATAGGGTTTTCTTTTCTATCACATAGGTTGCAAATTTTCCAAACTTGTATGCTCTGCTTCCCTTGTAAAACTGAATGACTTTAACAGAACCCAAGTCACCTCTTGAATGCTTTGCTCCTTAGAGGTTTCTTCTTCCAGACACCCTAAATCATCTCTCTCAAGTTCAAAGTTCCACAAATCTCTAGGGCATGGGCAAAATGCCACCAGTCTCTTTACTAAAACATAACAAGAGCCACCTTTGCTCCAGTTCCCATTTCTTGTCTCCATCTGAGACCACCTCAGCCTGGATTTTATTGTTCATATCGCTATCAGCATTTTGTCAAAGCCATTCAACAAGGCTTTAGGAAGTTCTAAGCTTTCACAGATTTTCCTATCTCCTTTTGAGCCCTTCAAACTGTTCCAATCTCTGCCTGTTACCCAGTTCCAAAGTTGCTTCCATATTTTCAGGTATCTTTTCAGCAACTCCCCACTCTACTGGTACCAATTTACTGTATTAGTTTGTTTTCACACTGCGGATAAAGACATACCTGAAACTGGGAACAAAAAGCAGTTTAATTGGACTTACAGTTCCACATGGCTGGAGAGTCCCCAGAATCATGACAGGAGGTGAAAGGCACTTCTTACATGGTGGTGGCAAGAGAAAATGAGGAAGAAGCAAAAGCAGAAACCCCGATGAACCATCAGAACTCACAAGACTTATTCACTTATCATGAGAATAGCAAGGGAAACACCAGTCCCCATGATTCAATTACCTCCCCTGGGGTCCATCCCATAACACATGGGAATTCTGGGAGATACAATTCAAGTTGAGATTTGGGTGGGGGACACGGCTAAACCATATCACATGTCTTTGCTATTGTGAATAGTGCTCCAATGAACATCCACATGCATGTATTTTTGTAACAGAATCATTTATATTCCTTTGGGTATATGTCCAGAAATGAGATTGCTGGATCAAATATTATTTCTGGTTCTAGATCCCTGAAGAATCACCACACCATCTTTCACAATGGTTGAACTAATTTACATTCCAACCAACAGTGTAAAAGCATTCCTATTTCTCTGCAACCTTGCCAGCATCTGTTGCTTCTTGACTTTTTAATAATCGCCATTCTGACTGCCATGAGATAGCATCTTGTTGTTTTGGTTTGCATTTCTGTAATTATCGGTGATGTTGAGCTTTTTTCATGTGTTTGTCAGCCACATGAATTTCTTCTTTTCAGAAGTGTTTGTTCATGTCTTTTGCCCACTTTTTAGTGGGGTTGTTTTTTTCTTGTAAATTTGTTAAATTTTCTTGTAGATTCTGGATATTAGACCTTTGTCAGATGGATAGATTGCAAAAATTTTCTTCCACTCTGTAGGCTGCCTGTTCACTCTGTTGATAGTTTATTTTGCTGTGCAGAAACTCTTTAATTATATCCCATTTGTCAATGTTTGCTTTTGTTACAATTTCTTTAGTGATTTCATCATGAAATCTTTGCCTGTGCCTATGTACTGAATGGTATTAGCTAGACTTTCTACTAGTGCTTTTATTGTTTGGGGTTTTACATTTAAATTTGTAATCCATCTTGTGTTCATTTTTGTATAAGGTGTAAGGAAGGGGTCCAGTTTCAAATTTCTGCATATAGATAGACAGTTCTCCTAGCACCATTTATTAAACAGGGAATCCTTTCTCCATTGCTTGTTTTTGTCAGGTTTGTTGAAGATCATATGGCTGTAGATATGTGATCTTATTTCTGAGTTCTTTATTCTGTTCCATTGACCTATGTGTCTGTTTCTGTATCTGTACCATGCTGTTTTGGTTACTGTAGCCTTGTAGTATAGTTTGAAGTCTGGTAGCATGATGCCTCTAGCTTTGTTCTTTTTGCTTAGGATTGTGTTGGCCATATAAGCTCTTTTTTGGTTCATATGAATTTTAAAAGAGTTTCTTCTAATTCTGTGAAGAATGTCAAAGATAGTTTAATGGGAATAGCATTGAATCTATAAATTACTTTGGGCCGTATGGCCATTTTCATGATATTGATTCTTTCTATCCATTAGCAAGGAATGTTTTCCCATTTGTTTGTGTCCTCTCTGTTTTCCTTGGCAGTTGTTTGTAGTTCACCTTGAAGAGGTCCTTTATTTCTCTTATTTGCTGTATTCCTAGGTATTTTATTCTCTTTATGGCAATTGTGAATGGTGAATGGAGTTCATTCATGATTTGGCTCTCTGCTTGTTTGTTGTTGGTGTATAGGAATGCTTGTGACTTTTGCATATTGATTTTGTATCCTGAGACTTTGCTGAAGTTGCTTATTAGCCTAAGGAGATTTTGGACTGAGACAATGTGGCCATGTCTAGATACAGGACCATGTCATCTGCAAAGACAGTTTGGCTTCCTCTTTTCTTATTTGAATACTCCTTATTTCTTTCTCTTGCCTGATTGCCCTGGCCAGAACTTCCAATACTATGTTGAATATGGGTGGTGAGAGAGGGCATTCTTGTCTTGTGCCAGTTTTCAAGTGGAATGCTTCTAGCTTTTGCCCATTCAGTATGATATGGCTGTGGGTTTGTCATAAATGGCTCTTATTATTTTGAGATATGTTCCTTCAGTATCTAGTTTGTTGAGAGCTTTTAACATGAAGAGATGTTGAATTTTGTCAAAGGCCTTTTCTGCATCTATTGAGATAATCATGTGATTTCTGTCTGCAGATCTTTTTGTGATTAATTACATTTATCGATTTGCATATGTTAAACCAGCCTTGTATCCCAGGGATGAAGTCAACTTGATTGTGGTTGATAAGCTTTCTGATATGCCGCTGTATTCAGTCTGCCAGCATTTTATTGAGAATGTTTGCATTGTTGTTCATCAGCGCTATTGGCCAAAGTTTTCTTTTTTTGTTGTATCTCTGCCAGGTTTTATATCAGGATGATGCCATCCTCATTGAATGAGATTGGGAGGAGTCCCTCCTTTTCAATTGTTTGGAATAGTTTTGGAAGAAAGGGTATCAGCTCCTCTGTGTAACTCTGCTATAATTCAGCTGCAAATCTGTTTGGTCCTGGGCTTTTTATGGTTGGAAGGTTATTAATTACAGCCTAAATTTCAGAACTTGTTATTCATCTGTTCAGGGATTCAGCTTCTCCTGGTTTAGTCTTCAGAGGGCATATGTGTCCAGGAATTTATTCATTTCTCATAGATTTTCTAGTTTGTTTATTTATTTATTTATTTTTTGCATAGAGCTATTTATAGTATTCTCTGATGGTTGGTTGTATTTGTTGGGTCAGTTGTGATATCCCCTTTATCATTTATTGTGTCTATTGATTATTCTCACTTTTCTTCTTTATTAGTCTAGCTAGTGGTCTATCTATTTTATAAATTTTTTCAAAAAACCCATTCCTGGATTCATTGATTTTTTGAAGGGTTTTTTGTGTCTTTATCTCCTTCAGTTCCACTCTGATCTTAGTTATTTCTTGACTTCTGCTAGCTTTCAAGTTTGTTTGCTCTTGCTTCTCTAGTTCTTTTAGTTGTGATGTTAGGGTGTTGATTTGAGATCTTTCTAGCTTTTTGATGTAGGCATTTAGTGCTTTAAATTTTCCTCTTAATTCTACTTTAGCTGCCTCTCAGAGATACTGGTCCATTGTCTCTTTGTTCTCATTGGTTTCAAGGAACTTCTTGATTGCTGCTTTAATTTTATTATTTACCCAGGAGTCATTCAGGAGCAGGTTGTTAAATTTCCATGTAATTGTGTGGTTTTGAGTGAGTTTCTTAATCTTGAGGTCTAATTTGATTGCACTGTGGTTCTTTTGTATTTGCTGAGGGGTGATTTCCTTCCAATTATGCGATCAATTTTAGAGTAAATGCCATGTGGCACTAAAAAAGAATGTATGTTCTGTTGTTTCATGGTGTAGAGTTCTGTAGATATCTATCAGTTCCACTTGATCCATAGCTGAGTTTAAATCCTGAATATCTTTGTTAATTTTCTGTCTTGATGATCTGTTTAATATTGACAGTAGGGTGTTAAGTGTCCCATTATTATTGTGCATAAGTCTCTTTGTAGGTCTATAGAACTTGTTTTATGAATCTGAGTGCTCCTGTATTAGGTACATATATATTTAGGATAGTTAGCTCTTATTGTTGAATTGACCCCTTTAGCATTATGTAATGCTCTTCTTTGTCTTTTTTGATCTTTGTTGGTTTGAAGCCTGTTTTGTCAGAAACTAGGATTGCAATCCCTGTTTTGTTTTGTTTTGTTTTTTCTTTCCATTTGCTTGGTAAATTTTCCTTCATCCTTTTAAGTCTACATGTGCCTTTGCATGTAAGATAGGTCTCTTGAATACAGCACATTGATGGATTTTGACACTTAATCAAGCTTGCCGTTCTGTTTCTTTTCATTGGGGCATTTAGCCCATTTACATTTAAGATTAACCTTGTTATATGTGAATTTTATTCTGTCATTAAGATGCTAGCTGGTTATTTTGCATATTTGTTCATGTAGTTGCTTCATAGTGTCATTGGCCTGTGTACTTCAGTGTGTTTTTGCAATGGCTGGTAATGGTTTTTCCTTTTCCTGTATAGCGCTTCCTTCTGGAGCTCTTGTAGGACAGATCTGGTGGTGATGAATTCCCTCAGCATGTGGTTGTCTGAAAAATATTTTATTTCTTTGCTTTTGAAGCTTAGTTTGGCCAGATATGAAATTCTGGGTTGGAAATTCTTTTCTTTGAGAATGGTGAATATTGGCCCCCTAGTCTCTTCTGGTTGTAGGATTTCCACTGAGAGGTCCGCTGTTAGTCTGATGGGCTTCCCTTTATAGATGGCCTTTCTGACTGCCCTTAACATTTTTTTTTCTTCATTTCAACTTTGGAGAATCTTATTATTACTTGTCTTGGGGTTATTCTTCTCAAGAAGTATAATTGTGGTGTTCTCTGTATTTCCTGAATTTGAATGTTGGCCTGTCTTGCTAGGTTGGGGAAATTCTCTGGAAGATATCCTGAAGTGTGTTTTCCAGTTTGGTTCCATTCTCCCTGTCTCTTTCACATACCCCCACGTGTCATAGGTTCAGCCTTTTATATGGGAGAACCTCCCATAGTTCTCAGAGGTTTTGTTTGTTTGTTTGTTTTCATTCTATTTTCTCTAATCTTATCTGCCTGCCTTATTTTAGCAAGATACTCTTCAAGCTCTGATATCCTTCCTTCTGGTTGGTCTATTTGGCTATTGTTACTTGCATTTGCATTATGAAGTTCTCATGTTGTGTTTTTCAGCTCCATCAGGTCATTTATGTTCCTCTCTAAACTGGTTATTCTGGTAAATAACTCCTGTAATGTTTTATCATGGTTCTTAGCTTCTTTGCAGTGAGTTAGAACATACTCCTTTAGCTCAGCACAGTTCGTTATTACCCATCTTCTGAAGCCCACTTCTGTCAATTCATCCATCTCAGCCTCAGCCTAGTTCTGTGCCATTGCTGGAGACATGTTGCAATTATTTGGAGTAGAAGAGACACTCTGGTTTTTTGAGTTTTCAGTATTTTTGCGTTGATCCTTTCTCATCTTCATGAGTTTATCTGCCTTAGATCTTTGAGGCTGCTGACCTTTGGATGAGGTTTCTGTAGGGCTTTTTCATTTATGTTATTGTTGTTTTCTGTTTTTCTTGTTGCAGTCAGGCCCCTCTTTCACAGGGCTGTTGCAGTTTGCTGGGGGTCCACTCCAGACCCTATTTTCCTGGGTCCCTCCCACTCCTGGAGGTATCACCAGTGGAGGCTGTGGAACAGCAAAGATGGCAGCCTGCTCCTTCATCTGGGAGCTCTGTCCCAGAGAGGCACCAACCTGATGCCAGCAGGGATGTTACTGTATGAGGTGTCTGGAAACTCCTGTTGGGATTTAACACCTAGTCAGGAGGAGAGGGATCAGGGACCCAGTTAAATAAGCAATCTGCTTGCCCCTTGGTGGTGTAAGTGTGTTGCAATGGGGGAAATCCCCTTTGTCCATGCTGCCCTGACTCTCCAGAGCCAGCAGATAGAAAAGACAAAGCCGCTGATACCCCTCCTCGTAGGGGCTTCTCTCAGGGATATCAGAGTTCTGTTTGTAAACCCCAGGCTGGGGATGCTGAAATTCCTGCAGAGAGGCCCCTCCCTACAAGGTGGAATGGATCAGGGTCCTATTAGAGAAGCAGTGTGGCCAAAAACTGTCCCAGCCACTGTGGTGAGCTGTCAGAAATTTCTCCTGGTCCAAACAGTGCCGTCACCAGTTGTAGGGTAAAATGGCTGACTGGAGATGCCGTGATGGTGGCTGCCCCTCCTCCCTGGAATCTCAAGGTCTCAGTGACTGCTCAAGCAGCTGCCCACCCAAGAAGCTGCCATAAGTCCCATGAGTCTGTACAGCCCTATGCTTGGGAGCCAAGGCTCTGGTAGTGTGGGCTCACAGGGGGAACTCCTGATCTATGGGTTGCAAGAATCCATGAGAAAATCATGTTTTTGAGGGAGGGGTAGCACAGTCCCTCACTGCCTCCCTTGAGTTGGGGAGGGAGCTCCCTTTGCCCTGCACAGCTCCCAGGTGGGCTCTCACTCCACCCTGCTTTTCCTTGCTCTCTGTGGGTCACATCAACCACCTAGTCTGTCCCAGTGAGAGAACCGTGGTACCTCAATTGAAGACAAAGAATTCTCTTGCTGTTTTCATCCTTCTATTCGGCCATCTTAGCTGCTCCTCCGTTAACTTTTCTTCAGATATTTCTTTCTACTGACTTCAAGTCTTTAGACAAAGCTTAACTCTTTCAACCAATTGCCAGTCAGAAAATATTTGAATCTACTTAAGACCTGTAACCCCCACACCTCTTTAAGAGACCTCACCTCTTTAGATTGAACCAATATACACCTTCCATGTATTGATTTATTATTTTACTTATAATTCCTGTCTCTCTAAAATGTATAGAACCAAACTGTATCCTGACCACCTTGGGCACACTTTCTCAGGACTTCTTGAGACTGTTCTCCAGGCCATGGTCACCCATATTGGCTCAGAGTAAGTCTCTTTTCAGTTTACATCCTGAAGATAAATTTGTAGAGATAAAATTACCAAAATAATCTCTATGAATATTTCTAGAATCTACCTGTGTTATCTAGCTGACTCTTCTGTTTTTCTCAAATTATTGCATTATCACTGGTTACTCTTCACATGAAGCCAATAGTATTTGTTAGCATTACAGTACATTATATAGGTATTCATACATGCTCAAGCCCTCTTTAATGTAAAAAATAATATTTATCTAAAGATTATTAAAACTGTATGTATTTATTCAAATAAATTATGAGTCTCTGGCAAGTAAAGAGAAAGAAAAATAAAACCAGAGTTCTGACTTCAAGCAACTCATAGACCATTGAGAGAGGCAAATACAGAGCAGTGATGATAGTGGGAGAGTCAGCAGAGAGCAGTGTAGAGTGGTGCAGCAATGTAGCATAGATAGCAGTAGAAAGCCTACTTAAAAAGTTACTAAAAGATAATGCTCAACTTTGTCAGTAACTTCAGATTTAGAGCAAGAAAAGGACTTAGGAGAGATTCAAACAATATTTCTCTTTGGTCTTTCAAAAGTAACAGGTTTTCTCTGTTATGCAAAATTTTAACAAAAGCATGCCATTTCCAAAACTTACTCTCATCATCTTCTACCATGTAGCACCAAATATCTACAATTGGAGATTTGTGTTGTTTTTCTTTCCTCATTACCATCCTCATTAAAATTATGTAATACTTTCTGCACTACTAGTCCTCTTATTCCATTGTCCTGTCAAAGTGTTTTAGATGACCTGTACATGTGTCTTCTTGCCAAACACAATATGCAGAACATTGCTTTTAGCATGTTAAACTCAGAATCAGTGAAAGAACACAATCCTGATTGCTATTTCCTACCAAAAAAAAGTTATCATGAATTATAATGACTGTGATCATGTCAATCATTCATTTAGCACATATTTACATCTTACCTAATATCTACTAGGGCCAGAAACATATACAAAGAAAGTGGAAACAGTCCTTGCTTTCAAGTAGACGCTCAGTTTGATGAGCAAGACATGTAAACAAGTAATTGTATTTCAGTGATAGTATAAAGTGGGAAGAAATCAATTCAAAGGACAGTTCTAACCCGGGACCAGTAAAGTCCAAAAGAGGGTTTAATATTTGAACTTATTTTGAAAGTTGAATACAAGTTCCCCGTGCGAATAAATCAGATAAAAGAATATCGCTAGAGGGATAGTTTATAAAAAGTCATAGGTGCATTAAACAGTCTGATCAATTTCAAAGGCTGTAATAAAAGCATACTCTAGTATCATGGTTACAATAGTGTTCTACATCGACAATTGATAGTGTTATCTTCATATGCAGAATTTTCCCCAAAACTATTGCCACTGCCTCCTGGCACCTTAATTCTCAAAGCTGAATTCACATTCTGAAACTAACAATATTAACCTTAACTGAATCTTTTGATAAGTTTCTCTGTGGTCATGTTCATTATATTCCCACTTTTCTTCACTTAATTCATAGTGCTGCTATCATGGGGAACACTGTGAACACTTATCTTAAATGACATGCTTCTTGATCCAAGTATTGCATACACAAGAAAATAGTTACTTAGCTCCCTTCTGTGGAAAACTACAGAAGCTTGTCCTCATAAACAGGACATTTATGACAACTCTCTTTGAAAGTTTGGATTATTTTGATATTTCAAAAGATAAAAGTCTTTTGACTCTGACAAAAAGTGGAGGTGTAGTGTTTTTTTTTTCTTTCGAAGTTTTTTTTTGATATCAACTCTAGGTACCAACAAAAAGAATAATTTATAAACAAAATGTATCAATTATTTGCATTTTCTGTGAAATTCTTATTGTAGAATGTTTTTATTTTATTAAAACTATAAATTCAAAATAATAAATAGCACCAACTGTTAGCAACTTTCATATATTTGAAGTGTTGATCTACATCTCTTATTCATCACAATTTCTGTACCAAAGAGAGAAAGGGCATATAAAAAAGAAAAGTTTGTCAGGACCATTTTGCAATGATCAATGTAGCAGTATAATTAACAAACAAAACACACTAATAATTATATATATTGATATACCAATATTGTCATGCAATCTTGGCACTATGCATTATTCCAGTGTAAGCATTTATAAAATTCCTGTTTTCAGCTCATTAAATAGTGTTCTGTTTAAATTTCATTGAATATAGATGAAAAATGAACAAATATAAATGAACTGAATACAAGTTGCATTCTGATGAGGAGAGCTAGAAACATCAACCTTCTTCATTCTGCTCCCTTACCTTAATGATACTATATGGCTATTTGGAGAAGAAGGATAAATGCATGAAAATTGATTGGGGTGGAGCAGAATACAGAATTTTTAAAAAACAGGAAACAAATGCAACTGAGTCAAATAGAATTCAATTATTGAAAAGCCTAAAAATGAACATAAATAAATAAGCAATTCAATGAAAACAAAAACACTTTTCTACTATTTTTCTTTATTTTAGTAGAATTGAATTTCTCTGATAACTAAAATGCTAAGGGAAAAAAGCTTTTACATACAGAGCCAAAACATTTAGAAATACTGCAAAAAATTAGTAGGTAGTCACCAACTGTTTAGTGGTGATTTTTCATTATTTTCTCCTCTGCCTGAGGCTTGGAAGTAAGACGTTAATTAAATATGACCAATTCTGCCTCCAATAGTTGTTTTCATGAAAGATGCTTGGTAAAAATTGTCTTTGTTACAAAGGATAGTGTTTGAGATAGAGCTGCACATATGTGCTCATGAGATAAGTGACCAATCCATTGTTGTATGTCCCTAAAGTACGTTAGTAATGGGACCCTGGCCCTATATGGACTCAGGATCCTAGCAAGGCAAGAAATTCCTTCTCTTTTCCCCAAAGTTTTTGCACAACTGAAACAAAGTGAAATGAGTTGTCTGAAGCAGGCACAGCTTCAGCAGAGGGCCACATGCATACTGATGGGCCTGCTTAGTGGTCATAGGGAGGTCTGAAACCTCAGGCTAGGATAGGTTATGGGAGATGAGACTGATATATGCATAGAAGCATCCATTGTCCTTTTATTTTGTTTTATTTTTATCTCAGTTCATTAAAGCTACTTCCTTTTCCCCACTCTATGTTAGATTTTTATATGCAAAAGAAATTTGACCCTCTAGCAATCACAACTGGGCCCTTTAGACAAATAAAGTTTCCATAGATTTTACCCGGAAGATAATTTAAGGAGTAATTAACAATGCCATAATGTAAACTGCTGTCACAATCATTCCAGGCCACAGAAGTATAAACTTCAGCTCATCCAGGGACACAAATAAATGCCAGATTAGAATTGGTGTTTTTCTTTTTGTCTCTCTAAAAAATATAGATAATTGGATGAAATGCTTGCATTGCATGAAGTTGTGTGAGTGTATAGCAGTACCGGAGAGGAGGACGGGATGGGGAAGGGAATGCTGTACAAATCCGGAACTAAAGCCATCGATCCACACCATCATATTGGCTGCTTCTTTCCTCTATTTGCATCCCTATTTCTACGGCCCCTACACCAATCATCTGTAATGTGTATTAATAAATCCCTGGTGTGCATTTATTAATGTTGTTAAAAGACATTTGATTCTCAGCTACTTGGGGAATGTGGATGACTGAATTCCTTGATCTCCTGATTTTAGCCAATGAGTTGAGTAAAATGATGTGACAGGGTAAAGCCTTCCAGAGTTTTCTTTACTTCTAGACAATCAGCAATGTTCAAGATGACGGCTGTTTCATTAGACTAAGTCCTTTGAGTGACTTTGGTGAACGGATTCCCCCTAATAACTGATGAGAGATAGAGATGAAATGTAACTCAGAAATCAGCCTTTCTGATTCTCAGCTCCAAGATTTAAGGATTGTTTGATCTCATAGCAAACAGCTATTCTAGCCAATACAATTGGCCTGTGATAATCTGTAATAGTACTTTTTATATGTTTGGGGACATCTTCATCAAAACCATCTCTAAGAGATAGGAATATAGATAAACCTTATTTCCCTATTAGCTTTTGGTTTTGAAAGTTCTTTGAAATAAATAATTAATCCTTGGTTTCCAGGCTATGTAGAAACTGTGAAACTGCTAAGCTTTAAGAAATAATATTTCTTAGGGCGGAGCAATGGCTCATGCTTGTAATCCCAGTTCTTTGGGAGGCTGAGGCAGGAGGATTGCTTGAGCTCAGGAATTCAAGAACAGCCTGGGAAACATAATGAGATCTCATCTCCATTAAAAAAAAAATTAATAAAAATAAACTTAAAAAACAAGTAATTTTTAAATTGCCTTACTTAATACTCACTATGTGCCAGGGACTATCCTTAGCAATTATTAGTGTGAACTCATTTAATCTTCATATTTTGCAAGTGAGGAAATTTGGGCACAGAGACTAAGAAACTTTCCCAAAATTCCCCAAGAAGTAAAATTTTATTTTGGTACTATTTACTGTGCCTCTCTTACCACCACCATGTTCTCAATACACAAAGTTCTTATTTCTTCTTAATGGATAACATCAATGTATTTTCACATAAGCAAAGATTTTTATATTTAAGAGAAACAATACTCATTTTAGTAGCTATTGATTTTCAGCTCTTTTGTTATAACATACTCTACATTTTTTAAACTCTATAGTTTTCCATGGGTATGGCCTCCATATTTGACATGCTACTGAGAAAAGAAATTCAGAAGCTGGTGCTCTGATAGTGATGAACATACAGAACTTTAGTCCTGGAACCCAAAAACTCCAATGATTACTTTGTTTGGATCAGATTTATATATATTTTTGGTAAAACTGGAACATTGTCTATCAAAATGAACTTTGATCACTTTTTCATGATTTAATTCAAACATGTAATTTCTCCTTCAATTTCTAACTAAGAAGGAAGTGATAAAAGCAGGTATTACTTGGATGCCAGACAGCAGGGAAAGGTTTATTTTATATTCCTCCTTTGTAGAAATAGTTGGGAAGCTTTTAAGAGTAGAAATATTTGGTATTTATCTTTTGCTGAAATAGCTATAAATATATTTTGAGCTAGGCACAAGGACCAATCCTTAATTACAAAGAAAGTCTATTTGAAAATCTAGGCATTTAAGATTGTAGATACCAAGCTTTTGTGTGTTTATACTCATATGTGTTCTAAGCTTACTATAAAAGATTTTAAAAGCATTTAGAGTTACTCATACTTTTGAGTCCTTATGTATATAATTTGAAATAATGCTTTTATCATACTACTTAAGAGTGTTTTTGTGACAATCAATTAAGAAGTTAAAAAGTATTCTGTATTAAAGGATAATATGAAGGCAATGGTTATGATTGTTTAAAATTGTATTATTATTATTTTCTGTCATCCTTGATGGGCATTGCACTGTTATAATCTGATGAATACAAAATAATTGATGGGCATTGCCCTGTTATAATCTGACGAATATAAAATGACAGGAGGTACAAAGAGTTCTTGGAGGAGATTACTACTCTTCCTTATGTAAATATAATACTTTTTGCCTGTAAACCCAGCACTTTGGGAGACCGAGGCAGGCGGATCACCAGGTCAGGAGTTCGAGACCAGCCTTGCCAATGTGGTGAAATCCTATCTCTACTAAAAATACAATAATTACCCGGGTGTGGTGGGGTGGCGTGCATCTGTTGCCCCAGCTACTCAGGAGGCTGAGGCAGAAGAATTGCTTGAACCCGGGAGGCAGAGGTTGCAGTGAGCCAAGATCGCACCACTGTACTCCAGCCTGGGTGACAAAGTGAGACTCTGTCTCAAAAATAATAATAATAATAATATTTTTTATACAGTTTTATTTTTTATACAAAGTAGTATTTTATCTTTAATATAAATGCCATGTAACAAGACATTTCTGCAGTTAGTTTCTTAACAATTAATTTTCAAAACTATTCCACGAATGGTAAGAGTCACTAAAGCAATCAGTAACACAGTTAACCTGGGAAATCTACAGAAGGAATGCAAATTGAATAGTAAGATAAGAATCAGTAAATTTAAGATCTGAGAGAAATTGAAAAATTGAATTTAAAGCTAATAAAAAGTGCTAATTCACATTATTATTATTTTTGGAAAACTAAGTTGCTTATGACTGAAAATTTTCCAAAGTTTCATTGATCAAGAAAATTATCTGCTAATAACAGAAACTACATTAAGACTTACAGCATCTGAATATTGGCTAAAACATGCATATTTTAAGATTCCTTTTAATGTAAGATAATAAACACAATACACTTATGAACTTAATAATTCGTATAACCAGAACTCATCACCTAACAAGTATCTGATTTTATTAACAAATATCTTTGTTTCTTTCTTCCACGTTGTTGGAGATGGCAGGATTTCACTGACACTATGCTAAGCGAAATAAGCCAGTCACAGAAGGACAAACACTGCATGATCCCATTTATATGAGGTATCTAAAATTGTCAAGCTCATAAAGCAGAGTAGAATGGTGGTAACAAGGGCTTGGGAAATGACTTGTTTAATAGGTATAATGTCCTAGTTATACAACATGAATAGGTTCTAGATGTCCGCTTTAAGATGTAGTCCCTGTAGTTAACAATACTGTATCGTACACTAAAATTTTGTTAGTGTACAGGGCAGATCTCAAGTTAAATGTCCTTACTGTAATGTTTTAAAAGGTGGAAGTGCAGGAGGAAACTTTTGGAGGTGATGGATATGTTTATTACCTTGATTGTGGTGATGTTTTCACAGTGTATACATACGTTCAAACCCATCAAATTGTATGCAGTAGATATATGCAGGTTTTCTATATCAACCCCATCTAAATACAATTGTATTTTTAAAAGCTTATTTCTTTTATGTATCTACTGTTTGTCTTCTTATAGGCTTGACTTCTTTCTTCTAATTCAATCTTCTGGACACACACAAAAAATAGATCATATAATGCAGATGGAAACCTACCTTTCAAAACTTATTTTCAAATTGTCTTTTCCTCATCTTCCCAATCATAGAGTACATCATACTCTCAACCTGCCCTGTACTTCCTACGTCCCTTCACTCACTGACATTTCTTTGTGAAATGTACCTAGAATTCTGTGTATCTTTTAAAACTTAGTTAAAATGTCACAGCTGCAACAAAAGCAAAAGTTATCCATTCTTTCTAGCTGGAATTATCTTTTTCTGTCCATTTATCAAACAGCAATTCATTCTTACTCCATCCAAGCATTTCTTCTTTGTTTTATGTCTCTCCTCTAAGTCAAGCAATAAAGAGGTTGAACTCTTTTATTTACTTATGTCTTACAATGATTTGCATGTAAAAGGACCTGATGGCTGGGCAAGTGGCTCACACATATAATCTCAGAACTCTGGGAGGTGGAGGCAGGAGGATGACTTGACCCCGGGAGTTCGAGACCAGCCTGAGTAATATAGTGACACCTGCCTCCAGAAACATTTAAAAATTAGCTGAGTGTGATAGTATGCATCTGTAGTCCCAGCCACTTGGGAGGCTGGATTGCTTGAGTCTGGAAGGTCAAGACTGCAGTGAGCCATGACTGAGCTACTGCACTCCAGTCTTTGTGAGAGTGAGACCCTGTCTCAATAAATAAACAAAAGATGCATATATATATATATATATATATATATATAAATAGATACACACACACCTATATATATATATTCTTAACAATTAATTTTGTCTTTTCAAAACTAGTAGTGGAGTCTGAGTGCTTAACCATTATTCAGTATATATATTCAGTATACACATTCAGTATATATAAACACACACACACATAAACTGAATATACATATTCAGTATATATATTCAATATACAATATACATATTCAATATACATATATACATACAATACACATATATACAGTATATATATTCAACATACATATTCAGTGTGTGTGTGTATATATGTGTATATATACATACACAAACACACACACATACTGAATAATGGTTAAGCACTCAGACTCCACTACTTTATAACTGTGATTTTTAGATATGTGCTTAACACCGTTGAGCTTTTATTTCCTCACGTATAACATGGTGACAATAATAGTGCCCACCTTATAGGATTTTAGTGATAATTAGGTGAGATACTCCATGTAAAATCACTGTCACAGAGCTCTGTGTCATAAAAAACGTCTCAGTCATTCAAAGTATGTTTCTGACTACGGTGGGGTTAAATTAGAAAAATTAGAAGTCAGTAATAAAAAGTCATGTGGGCAATACCCAAGTATTTGGAAATTAAATGAGAGATTTCTAAAACAAATGAGTCAAAGAAGAAATCAAAAGAGACATTCAAAGTATTTTGAATTAAATGTAAAAGAAAAGCCAACATATCAGAATTTGTGGTATGCCAGTTCTTAAAGGGAAATTCATAGTGCAAAATACCTGTGTAAGAATAGAGGAATAACAGCAAGTTTGTGATCTTATCTTCCACATTCAGAAACTAGAAAAAGAACAAACAAAACTCCAAGTAAAAAGAGAGAAAACAATAAAGCAGAAATCAAAAATTTTGATTTCTAGTCATGGTGGCTCACACATGTAATCCTAGCACTCTGGGAGGCTGCACTAGAAGGACAGCTTAGAGCCAGGAGTTTGAAAGCAACCTGGCAACAAACTGGGTTTCCATCTCTAAAAAAAATTAAAAAGGTTATCTGAATGTGGTGGCATGCACCTGTAGCCCCAGCTACCCAGGAGGCTGAGGCAGGAGGATCATTTGAGCCCAGGAGTTGGAGGCTGAATTAAGCTATAATTCACTGCACTCCAGCCTGGGTGACAAAACAAGTCCCCATCTCTAAAAATAAATAAATTAAATTAAATAATAATATATTTTTTTAAAAGGTTATTTTGGGGAAGGAGGCAAACAATTCTTTATATATAAAGCATAGATTACATATACATAAATAGACATATAATGTGTCTGTGAAATTAAAATTTATTGGGGGCAATTTTTAAAAAGTCAAAAAAGACTCATAATAGGGTAGTGATTGAAATAAAGTATGAGGAAAACTCTTTTACAGATATTAAAAGAACAATAATGGAATATTATGAGCAACTTAACTAGAATAAATACAACAATCTGGATGAAACAGACAAATTTCTTAAAAGACCCAAATCGCCAAAGTTCACTTAAAAAAATAAGAAGAATAGCCCCATATATTTAAATACATATTTTTGATAAAAATCCTTTCTACCATGAAAACTTCAGGCCCAGATGCCTTCACTGGTAAATTCTACTAAATATTCAGGGAAAAAAATATACCAATGTTATAAAAATTCCATCAGAAAGTTGACAGTATAGGAATACCTACCATTTTTTTTCTTTAAGGCCAATATTACACATTACTGAAACCAGCAAAGACATTATAAGAAGACTACATAATAATATCCCTTATGGACATAACAGTGTTCTCATGAAAACACTAGCAAAACAACTCCAGATATGTATAGAAAGATAATACCTTATGACGAAAGTGAGGAATATACCAAGAATGTAAAGCTGGTTCAACATTCAAAAATCAGTCACTCTAATTCACCATATTAAAGCACTAAAAATGTAATCCTAGCACTTTGGGAGGCCGAGACGGGCGGATCACGAGGTCAGGAGATCGAGACCATCCTGGCTAACACGGTGAAACCCCGTCTCTACTAAAAAAAATACAAAAAGCTAGCCGGGCGAGGTGACGGGTGCCTGTAGTCCCAGCTACTCTGGAGGCTGAGGCCGGAGAATGGCGTAAACCCGGGAGGCGGAGCTTGCAGTGAGCTGAGATCCGGCCACTGCACTCCAGCTCCGGCAACAGAGCGAGACTCGGTCTCCAAAAAAAAAAAAAAAAAAAAAAGAAATACATAATATTGTCTTTTTGACAGACACAGAAAAGCATTTGCCAAAAATCAAACATTCATTTCTAATTAAAAATGAAAACGAACAAAACCACCTCAGCTAATTAGAAACAGAAGGGTATTTCCTCAACCTGGAAAGAACCCCAGTCTTTTAAAAAGCTAACATTGTACTTATTAGTGAACACTGATAGTGTTCCCCCTAAGATAGTAAAAAGACAAGGATATTTACCCTCACCACAGCTGTTAAACATTGTACTGGATGTTCTAGCCAGTGCAAACAGAGGAAAGATAAAGAACTAAAAGGCATCCAAAGTAGAAAAGAAAAAGTAAAACTGTTTGATCCAGAGATGACATGATCATATATGCAGAAAATCCATTGAATATACAAAAAAGTTTCTAGAATAGATGAATTTTAGCAAGACTTGCAGGATGCAAGATCACTATGCACAAATCAATTGTATTTGTTTGTATTAACAATGCACAACATAGGACTGAAATAGAAAATAATCATTTAAATTGACATAAATATTAAAATACTGTGGTATATGCCAGTCATGGTGGGTCACACCTGTAATCCCAGCACTTTGTGACCCAAGATGGGTGGATTACCCGAGTTCAGGAGATCAAAACCAGCCTTACCAATGTGGCGAAACCCTGTCTCTACTAAAAATACAAAAATTAGCACGGAGTGGTAGCTCATGCCTTTAATCCCAGCTATTTGGGAGACTGAGGCAAGACAATCACTTGAACCTGGGAGGCAGAGGTTGCAGTGAGTTGAGATAGCACCACTGCACTCCAGCTTGGGCGACAGAGTAGGACTCCATCACAAAAAAAAAAAAAAATACTGTGGGATAAATCTGATAAAACATGTACTTGGACACTGAAATCTGTAGAACATTGCTGAGAAAAAAATTAAAAACTTAAATAAATTGAAATCTATCTTTTGTTCATTGGTCAGAAGATCCAATATGCTTAAGATGGCAGTTTTCCACAGGCTGAACTCTATAGTCAGTGAAATCCTTATTTTTAAAAAATAATTATTTTATAAAATATGACAAGGTGATCCTAAATTCATATGAAAATAAAAAGTATCTAAATAACTATAGCAAAATATATTTGAAAAGATGAAAAATTTATAAATCCATAGTGTCTTAGTTCAGACTGCTATAAAGACGTACAGTAGTCCGATGACTTATAAATAGCAAAAATTTATTTCTCACAGTTTTGGAGATTGGAGGTCTGAGATCAGGGTGTCAGCATGGTCAGGTTCCGGTGAGGGCCCTCTTCTGTTTTGCAGACTGCTAACTTCTCATTATATCCTCACATGACAGAAAGGGTATGAACTAACTCTCTGGCCTTTTCTTATAAGTGCACTAATCTCATTCATAAAAGGTACTACATTCACGAACTAATCACCTCCCAAACGCCCTGCATCCAAATATCATCGTGGTGGAGATTAGAGTTTAACATATGAATTTTGGAAAGACACAGTCAGTCAATAGCATATAGTAATCAGAGCAGTGTGCTATTCATGTAAAGATAGACATATAGATCAATGGAATATCATAGAGCCCAGAAGTAGACCTCCTCCACTGTGTATGAACAATTGATTTTTGGAAAAAATGCAATTAGTCTTTGCTGAGAAGCTCTGTGTGCATATTGGGGTATATTTTCAATACTCAGTCAGGTTTTTACCAAATCTGCCTTTGCCTTTACTTCCTGTTTGCATAAAGCCACAAGATGAATCAGTAATGAGAATTTAGGACCTTCTTATGTCTTTCCTAAGAAGGAGAGTACACTGTCTGCCTATGTGTGGCCTTCAAGATTCCTGGTAATACTGCTGAGTTTTTCAAAGCCTTAGGAACATCTCATTTCCAGCTTTTCCTTTTAAGCTTTATGTTTATGCTACTGTTTGATAGAAATATTATCTACTGCCTTAGGAAACCATAAAGCTAAACAATAATTCCCTGTTGTGTTTGTTTGTTTGTTTGTTTTTACCAAATCCTCCCCTCCCTTACCTCCAGGAAAAGACTGTTCATGCTGGGTGAACTCTAAGTCATGTCAGTATAGATAGCTTTGCAAGTGGGGTCTTCCATGGAAATTACCAGATAAGTCAGAGAATGGCAATCATTTGGGAATGAACTCTAACCCTCTCTGTTGTCTCTAGTGCCTGCACTTTTGTTGCTTATTACTGTAAATGTGGGCTATTATTTTTCAAGGCTGCCCCACAGCTGGAGAACAAGTGATGAGAATAAAGAAAGCTAAAATGCAAAAAGAAAGAAAGAAAGAAAGAAAGAAAGAAAGAAAGAAAGAAAGAAAGAAAGAAAGAAAGAAAGAAAGAAAGAAAGAAAGAAAGAAAGAAAGAAAGAGAGAAAGAAAGAAAGAAAAAAAAAAAACAAAAACAAAATCATAAGTTCTTCCTAAGATTCAGTCACTTTTCTTGAATGAATACTCCCTGAGTTACTACAAGACTTTCGTTACTTTCTAGAGTTCTTAAATAGTTGGATTCCAACTTTAAAAATATTTTTACTCATTGGTTTTATGGAAGAAAATATTTATCTTTTAACTTTCATTTTAGGTTCATTGGTATATGTGCAGACTTTTTCTATGGGCAAATTGCTTGCTGTGGGAATTTGGTGTACAGACTGTTTCATCAGCCAGGTAATAAGCATTGTACTCGATACGTAGCTTTTCTATCTCTCGCTCCTGCCACCCTTCACTCTCAAGTAGGCCCTGGTGTCTGCTGTTCCCTTGTGTCCATGTGTACTCAATTTCAGCTGCCACTCATATGTGGGAACATGCAGTATTTGGTTTTCTATTCCTACTTTAGTTTGCCTCAGATAATGGCCTCCAGCTCCATCCAGGTTGCTGCAAAGGACATGATCTCATTCTTTGTCATGGCTGCATAGTATTCATATCACATTTTCTTTATCCATACCACCATTGATGGGCATTTAGATTGTTTCTATGTCTTTGCTTATTGTGAATAGTGCTGCAATGAATATACACATGCATATGTCTTTATGGTAGCATGATTTATATTCCTCTGGGTATATACCCAACAATGGGATTGCTGGTTTGAGTGGTAGTCCCATTTTAAGTTTTTTGAGAAATCTCCAAACTACTTTCCACAATGGCTGAACTAATTTACATTCCCATCAGCAGTGTATAAGTGCTCCTTTTTCTCTATAACCTTGCCAGCATCTATTAGTTTTTGCCTGTTTAATAATACCCATTCTGACTGGTCTGAGATGGTATCTCATTGTGGTTTTAATTTTCATTTCTCTAATGATTAGTGATGTCAAGCACTTTTTCATGTGCTTGTTGGTCATGTGTGTCTTCTTTCGAAAAGTATCTGTTCATGTCCTTTACTTACTTTTTTTTTTTGAGATGGAGTCTTGCTCTGTTGCCCAGACTGGAGTGCAGTGGCGCAATCTCGGCTCACTGCAAGCTCTGCCTCCTGGGTTCATGCCATTCTCCAGCCTCAACCTCAGCCTCCCAAGTAGCTGGGAATACAGGTGCCTGTTACCACACCTGGCTAATTTTTTGTATTATTATTATTTTATTATTATTATTATTTTTAGTAGAAACAGGGTTTCACTGTGTTAGCCAGGATGGTTTCGATCTCCTTACCTTGTGATCCGCCCACCTTGGCCTCCCAAAGTGCGGGGATTACAGGCGTGAGCCACCGCACCCGGCCGTCCTTTACTTACTTTTTAATGAAATTGTTTGTTTTTTGCTTGAATATTTAAGTTTCTTAAAGATGCTAGATATTAGACCTTTGTCAGATGCATTGATTGCAAGTATTTTCTCCCATTCTATAGATTGCCTGTTTACTCTGTTGATAGTTTCTTTTGCTATGCAGAATCTTTTTAGTTAAATTAGATCCCATTTGTCAACTTTTGTTTTTGTTGCAATGGCTTTTAGTGTCTTTATCATGAAGTCTTTGCCAGGGCCTACGTCCTGAATAGTATTTCCTAGGTTATCTTTCAGAGTTTTTACAGTTTTAGGTTTTACATTTAAGCCTTTAATCCATCTTGAGTTGATTTTTGTGTACGGTGTAATAAAGGGGTCTAAGTTTCAATTTGTGCATATGCTACACAGTTATCTCAGCATATTATTGAATAGTTAACCCTTTCCCCATTGCTTGTTTTTGTCGACTTTGTTGAAGACCAGATGGTTGTAGGTGTGTGGCTTTATTTCCCAGCTCTCAATTCTGTTCCAATGTGTTCAATGTGTCTCATTTCAAACCCACATTTTCTCCCAATAATTAATTGCCATATTTCTCCTCTCCACTTCAGCTTCCATCTGTTTTATCTTCCTTTTCATCCTAAAATAGTGTTTCATCATTTCAGCCAGATTATATACAATAATATCAATTTTCATATTTATTTATCTGCCTCGCCATTCCAGAGCTTGCTACGGAAAACCTAAACCTAGATATTGGTATTACCATAGGGATGGAATTGCCCATTCAAATGGGTTCTCAGTTCAGCCAGAAAACCTGTTTACTTTTCTTAGATTACATCCTCCTCTAATTACTTTGGTTTAGATGTCTTTCCAAATTTTTACCACTCTTCTAAATATTTGCAACCATTTCCCTGTAAATATGAGCATTTCTTTATTGTTTTCAGAGAAAGGAGAAACCACCTTATGGAAATTTGTATAAGATTCCTGTACTTCATTACCCTTCAGGCAAGAATTTATCTTTATCTACTCATAATCCATGTTACTTCTCTCCATACACAAGCTATAACTTGTCTTCTTACCAACTCAAAGCTGTTTCTTTTACCTGTTCTCTAAACTCAAGGTCTTCTGTCATAAGAGTCCGGTAGGATAAGTACATACAAAGTAGTTGTGGTAAACTTACTAGAAATAAGTATTGTTGTCACTTTGGGGAATGATTCTGGCTGGTCTCCAAATCTGCATGTATTTAGTTGAGTACAATAATGTAGTAGGGAGAATCCATCTGCAGTTGTGCTAAAGGTCCATTGTTGTTGAAGGGTAGAGTGGGGTAGGTAATACATAAAATAGCATGCTCTCACTCTTTTTTTACCTTCTCAGTAATCTCCCTTTCTTCTTCAAAACCTTCAATGACTATAAATGCCCTTTAAACCAGTTTCAAGCTTTTCAATTTGGTGTTTGATTCTATGCAGCTTTAGTTGCTACTTACATTTTTCTACTGCTATTTCCTGAATATATCTCCCAAAGCTCGTGTTTTGTGAACTTTATGCTCAATGAAACACTTTGGTGGAGTGGGGCCTTTAAGACGTGATTAGGTCATTAGGGCTCTGTCCTCATGAATGGATTAATGCTGTTATCTTGCAAGTTGATTAGTTATCATGGGAGTAGGCTCCTGATGAAAGGTTATGTTCAGCCTTCTTGCTCTTCCTGCCTTGCACACTCACTAACCATGTGATGCCCTTCTATTACGGGGTAACATAGCAAGAAGGTCCTCCCAAGATGTCAACATCATGCTCTTGGACTTCCCTACTTCTAGAACTGTGACCAAATAAACCCCTATTCTTTATAAATTACCTAGCTTTTGTGATTCTGTTACAACAGCAGAAAATGGATTAAGACACCCACCCACTCACACAGCTTTTCTCATTTGGTTGTCTATTTAATACTCTGAAACATAATGTTTGGTTAATTTAGTTATTCTCACATTAGACTTTTCCATTTATGAAAGAATGAGTTCTTACAATGGACCTTGTTGATACCATTGACTTGAATGTGTAATAGGAAGAACTCTAAGGCTTCTGAAATAATCCAACTGTTTATCTGCAAAACCACCTGCAGCCAGAAAGTGAGATAACGAAATCACTGAAGAAATCAAAACATGAGAGTTGTATCA
The DNA here is from genome assembly GCF_003255815.1 of Theropithecus gelada. Lineage (NCBI taxonomy): Eukaryota > Metazoa > Chordata > Mammalia > Primates > Cercopithecidae > Theropithecus > Theropithecus gelada. Next base: position 58,904,554 of record NC_037683.1, on the reverse strand, counting down.
CAAAACCTAATTTTATTTTGATGATCTTCTATGGAAGGTATATACCTCAGCACATCAATGAATGGACAATTTTGTGTAGTAAAGCAAAAGATCTCATTGTAAGGATATAAAAACCAATGGTGTTAAAAGCAGCATGAATGCTCAACAGACTAAAACCAAGTAATCCAGTGTAATAAAATGGTTAGGTTGGAGTCTTAATAGATTGTAATTGTTAGGAGAATAAATCATAGCTAAAATATTTCTCTATGAAGTAAGCATTGGAAACAATTTTAAAATTCAGAGACCTCAACACTCACCGTAGGAAATATTTCCTTTCCTATTACAGTATTAAAAAAGAGTAACCGAAATGAATATTACTAAACTTTTTTTTTCTATTTAAGTGTTTTGCCATCACAAACTGAAAGAAAAATTAATGTTTCAGATTCTTTAGGAGAATGAACCAGAGATTGCAAATATCTCAAATATCATTTATTATTATTTTTTCGAGATGGAGTCTTGCTCTGTTGCCCAGGCTGGAGTGCAGTGGCATGATCTCAGCTCACTGCAACCTCCACCTCCCAGGTTTAAGCAATTCTCCTGCCTCAACCTCCCAAGAAGCTGGGACTACAGGCATGCGCCACCACACTGGCTAATTTTTTTTGTATTTTTAGTAGCGATGGCATTTCACCATGTTGGTCAGGCTGGTCTCGAACTCCTGACCTCAAGTGATCCACCCTCCTTGGCCTCCCAAAGTGCTAGGATTGCAGGTGTGAGGCACCACATCCAGCCACTTTGCAAATGTCTTTATTGTTCGTTATCTATAATAGATTGTTCTATAGTACAGATAGTTAAAATGGCTCAAGTAACAAAAATTAATTTTTGATTAAAATATTAGGAAGTGTAAAGTAGATCAACAAAAAGATATGAACATAAGTGAATAATTCAGTCAGCCAAACAACACACACTGGACAAAATTGTCTATCCAAGGGTAAAAACTGGGCTGACAGAAGAGTTCACAAAGCAAAAATTGTTGCTCAAGAAGAGTTAATCATTCTCTGAAAAATACAAATGTAGTCATAATTTCTATGAGAAAAAGAATTGCACCCTTACAGATAAACAATACAGATAGGTTTCTGCTTTCTTGTTTTCTATCAATCTATCTGTAATTGTGTAGCACTGAGGATATGCAAAAGTAATTGCTAGAAGATGCCGAATAGTTCAGAGCACAGACTCTGGTGTCAGTAAAACTTTTCAACAGTATAATTTACTAGCAGTGTCACTTTGGGCATGTCACTTAATGCTTAAACTTAATGTTTTCTGTTCTGTAGTAGTGTAGCAGTGTCACTTAATGTTTAAAATTAATGTTTTCTGTTCTGTAATCAGGTGATAGTAATAGCTCTTATTTCATGGGATTATTTTCAGGATTGAAATGAAATAATGCATGCAAAACATCTAGTATATAGTAAACTAACTTTTATGTAAATATTAGCTACTATTTTATTACAGATAAATAAAGAAGGGCTAAGACAATATAAATCTTGATGTGTTCTCAAATACAGCATTTATTTCTAAAATGATTTTTCTTCTGAGTATCTGCTAAAATTTCTGGATTTCCCATTGAAATTCTCAGTTAATCTATTGAAACAATCTCATTCATGTACTGAAAGGATCTTCCTCCATACCACTGCTTCAGGAGCAGCAATCTGTATAAATGACCACTCTGTTCCTTCCATGCCTCCACGTTGACCCTGGCATGATGTCTTTTGATTTTTCCTTAGCAGGAAGAATAACAGCTTTGGTATTCTGGTGTGAATTACTTATAGGCTTGCTTCTAGTTTGGTTCCTCCAGCTTTTGTCTGACTCTCCGTGAATAGATCTAGTTGCAGACCTCAGATCCCACAAATGGAGACCAATTTTCCTGTAATTATCTGTGTATAGGGTGAACCAGTTATGCTATAATGCTCATGGTCTTACAGGTTTCTGTGGCAAACAAAAGATTGAGGCTCTATCTTTTGAAAAGTGGGAAATAATTTAAGATGCTTTCACACAGGAATGAAACAGAGCCTTTAACAAATTCAGATGAGTTGAATGGACTAGAAGCAGGACTGCCCCTTAGAATGCTGTTTTAATAGTCCAAAGTATAACTTTAGGAGAATGACAACTAGAAATGGAAAGGATGTGAACATCAAAAGAATTTTCAAATATCTTTGATGGAGTCATAATTTTGAAAAAAAAAATACCTTCCAGCATCACCTGTATTCCATAGTCACTAAATGTGTAGCATAATAAAATATAGTAATAGAATAAAATTATTTCAAAAAATAAATCTAGTGGTTTTCTTTAAAGTCTTATCTGCTACTTTCTTAATTGTATTAAAGTTGACAATTAGGATTTCCCAAAGCAAAATATTGAAATTGCCCATATCAGCTGTCGCAGAATGATTTATTTATCTATGTTTGAGCTTTAACATTTACTCTGATACATGTTTTCATTTACATTTATAATAGTTTCTGAACACACAGAAAAATGGAAGCTTGAAATTGGTCCTAGAAGTCTCTATTACAATTCACTTTAGGCAAAATTCCTGGTGTATCAAACTAAACATAGAAATAATATATTGCATAAATGTATACTTCCTAGGTGCTCCAGGAAGAAAGGTTACAAATATAGCTTCCCATTTGAAAGGAGAAGGGTTATATAAATTAACTTTTAAAGGTATCTATAATTTTGACACATAATTTATGCTTTATACTTTTAAACTCAAAGACGTTTTGTTTCTTAGAAAATGCACTGTCCAGTGCAGATATGATACCACCAGGTAATCTTTATATAGCATGCCTATGTAAAGTTAGGTAAATTAGTTCTCTTACCAAAGCTTTTAAAATTACTGTCAGTCCCTTTAAACAATCTTGTTTCGGACAGAGGAAAGTTACACAAAATTGGTTTCAAAACAAACCAGTTTCTGCCTAAATTGGCTCAGAGATTTATGCTGAATTTAACCTTCTCAACAGCTTCCCATTAATCTTGTTAAAAGTAAAACCTTAGACAAATTACATTCAACAGGGTTTAATTGAGAAAAGAACAATTCACGAACCTGGCAGTCACCAAACCAGAATAGGTTTAGGGAGGCCCCATTGCTACCACATGGTCAAAGAAGATTTATGAACAGGAAAAGGAAAGTGTCACACATAAAAAACAGAGGTGAGGTACTGAAACAACTGGATTGCTTACAGTGTGGCATTTGCCTTATTTGAATATGGTTTGAAGAGCTGGCTGTTCTTCATCGGCCAAAACTTGGTAGTTGGCGTAAGAGTAGGTTACAGTCTGTTTACACATCCAGTTAGAGTGCAGTTCACTATGTACAGAGAAACCTTTAAAATATGTAAAAATCTTTAGGCTAAACTTAATTTAACAACTCTCTTGGTCAAACTCTCAGTTGAAAGATTGACTAAAACTTTGGATGTCATTCTGTCACCATCATAAATGTACTTATTTGGTCTCAAATCCCACTGGGAAATAGCAGGACAATAGGTCTTGCAATGTTAGAACAAGGACTTCAGGTTATTATTATTTAATATAAGGGCTGGAGTCAAAGGGACCTTCTTGTTCTGGAATCTCCTGTTTTCAGGAGAAAAACCAAACTTGATCTGTTTTAGGATTTGTTTTCTGAAAGTTTCAGTTCAATTACATTTCAATTAGTATGAGTAACTTCATTTTGGTTTAGTCTGGTCTCTGGGACCTAGTCCATGAACCAGTCCAAAACAACAGGTTCCCATATTTTGTTTAAAAATCACCCCTTTTGTTCAGGTTCTCACGTAGGTGAGAGGGTGACCATGCTTATTTACCAATATCTTGGGTTTTCAGCCTCATCATGTAATTTGTAGGTTACAGGGTCCTCATGGTCATACGTTTCTTTGTTTGTTTGTTTGTCATTTTGGTTGAAGAGTAACCATTTGACATTCTACAGATGGCTGCATGCAAACATTGAAAACTTCTGAGAGAATAGATTGCACCAAGGAAACTGCTGTTTTGACTACCAGCAGGATAATACCAAGAGTTTAAAGTATGCTCCTTACCCAGGGTCCTCAAGAATCAAACCAACTAAAATCAAATAGATCAAAGAATTAGCTAGATAAAGAGTCTACTCATTTTAACCAAGCATCCTGTTATTAATCACCTACAACTCAATCTCCATAATACCCAACCCAATGTATTCTTCCATATGCAACTAGAAGTGTCAGCACCTGCTCATATACTTGTTTAGCCAATAAGTAATCCAGAGCAATCCTATTATTTAGCAAAACTTTCAAAAGATAAAGTCTGTTGCATAGCTGTAGCTTTTGCAGTAGAATCTGCTATAGAGCCTGTTATAAGAGATACATTTCTAACCACTGCTTCATTTACTCCAAACCACGGAGAAAAAGACCTAACAAGTAGTGCCCATTTAGAAAAGTGAAAGCCTTCTGCCAATGCTGTCTTCAACCTGTGCTGGTAATGTTCTCTTTAGCCTATTTTGTGGATAAAGAGGAGTTGAACCAATGTTCTGTTTCTGACTGATTATAAAGCAACCAAGATCCCATTAAACATTTTTGCTTACATTGGCCCTTTATTTTTTATCTTGCAAGGCATAAGCTCATCCATATATGAGACTGGCTATGAAATCTTCCACAAATAAAAGTATACCCCATGAGTGCACACAAGAGACCTCCTTTTTAGTTCTATCACTCACAGAGGCATAAGAAGGAAAAAATGGAGAGATGAGAGCCTCATGATAGCAGAGAAGTGTTGATCCATGATCTTGGGAAAAAGTTGTTCATGTCTGGATGCCATCTGCTTCTGGGGAGAAACTTCCCTGGTTATCTTTATGTTAAGGTTTCTAAAGGGTATAAAGTTCCTAAAGTCTGGTAGGGCCCTGCTACGTTGTGAGATTATTAACCTGAAGTTCAAGGTCCCAAAGTTTTGCTTTAGTGTGGATGGCAAGGACAGCTTTTCTCTAATGTTCTCAGAAGACTTAATCTCTGTATTCTATATTATGAAGGGTTTGCTTGTTCTCTGTCAGTGGATTGTTAAAAGCTTTCTTCACCTAGTGAAGATACATTTTGACATAATATATTAAAGCCTTACAACATTTAGTCCTATCAGAGTTTAGTAGCAGAACGTGCATGAGGTTCTATTATTAGGTGCACAGGCCTTCCAGCGACTATTTCGTAAGAGGTCAACTTATATTTTCCACTCTAAGTGGATACGATTATCATCAATGTGCAATACCTTTGACCAAGGCAATCCAGTCAATTCAGTTAGCCTTGCATAATGTTAATGTATCTGTAATACTGTATTTAATTATTTTACAACTTGTCCAGTGAAACAAGTACCTCTATCATTTGAGATTTCTCCAAGAATGTCCCATAAGAGAAATACATTTTCTATAACCTTTCATCTACTGTAAGAGCATCAGCAGTCATGCATGAGAAAGTTTCTATACAACCAGAAAACATGCATTGAATACGATAATTGAATGAAATCCTTCTACACATGTTTAAACAGCCCATCAGGTAGCAGAAATGTACCTGAAGTTTTGATTGTCTTACCAGGATGATGAATTTGACAGACCAAACATTGTTCAAAAACGATTTTAACAATTTAGAACAGTCACCACACAATATATATATAATATAGATATAGATATATAAAGATATGTATGTAATATATAGATATGTTATGAATATATTTGTGTGTGTATATATATTTGTGTATACATAAACATAATATATATGTAATTTAGATTATTTTATCTCTACCATGATGAGTCATTAAACGTAGCGCTTTTAATAATGAAAGATTTGAGGACTCAGGAAGGACCAGAAGGGTGTCCAGGCTCTCCATGAGCCCACACTTAAATCCTCTTAAATACTAATTTTGTTTCTCCAATTCAGGTGCATAGCACTGTTCATTAGATGAATTACTATAGGTAATTTGACCTTTATTTAGTCATGAAGAAGATGCCTGAAGGACAGAACTCCTAGGAGGGAAAGCTGGGGCAGGGAAGAAGTGGCCCTATTGGGCTTGATTCTACCTTGTAGCTGCTGGTCTAGGCATTGAGAACTTGTCCCCATGCCTCACCACGGTCACCTATCCAGACCCAGAATTCAGAGGCTCAAAGCCAAAACGTAAGCTCACAGTTAGATCAAGCAAGTATCGAAGCAGGATATTTCCCTGACGCCTTTGCAGGACTTGCAACAAGAATGCCCTGTTTACTTAGCCCGCCACTTTCAACTCTTGGTGGGAGGAAGAGCGCAAGCAAATGAGGTGGGAACTGGAGTACAGGAGCACTGGAATCGCTTTGGCGCCAGCAGGAGCGCACTCCATGAGGACCCGCACCAGCGTCTGGGCGGGGTGCGTGCCACCCCTGAATCCCTAGAGGGCTTGCTACAGCGGTCTGTTAGCTCTGCCATCCTCGGAGGGCTTAAGTGTTAACAGCTCTGTAGGCCCGCAACTGCCCTCCGCCAGTAAGCGCAAAGGGCCAGTGTGACAGCTTTTGTATCCACACTCATGGCTCCCAAGCTCTTGTCTGGTGTCCAGGATAAATGAGGTTGTACAAATGAACTGAAGGATGGTAAATGCAGAGGATTTTATTGCTGATAAAGTGACTCTCCGCATGAAGGGGGGTTGAAATGAGATGATGGGGGTGGGCAGGTAATGTCTTAAAGTCCAACGGTCTCAGGCCAGATTCTCCGAAGTTAACGCCGTCAAGCTGCCCCTCTGAAGTCAAGTCGCTTCTCTTCCCATGTCCAGCCAAAATCCCCAACGTCCAGCTGCTTCTCTTCTCTGCCAGGTGATTGTGGGGTCTTTATAGGTACAGGATGGGGCGGGGCAGGGCAGGGCCATGGGTGATTTCGGAAAAGGCATTGTTCCCAGCAGGAAAACAGGAATGTAAGTTCTCACCTTAGGCCATGGTCTCAGGCTTTTCGACTTGAGGGTGGGACCCTCGCCAAGCACTTGCCCTCTTGTGCCCAGAATTTCCCTGCCTCCTGTCTCTATCAGAATCAAGTTTTTTCACTTGTCAATTTTGAAGCCATTCTTATTTTAATAACAATTCATAAGCTAGCTTTATTTACCAAATGTTATCACACACACATAACACATATAGACATATGGACAGACAGAAACAGATGTTATAACTTTCATTAAGGATTCTCATTTGCTGGCCTGGCTGGTTTTTAAATATTTTAAATATTATTTTCCCCCTTTCAGACTATCAATCTCCCAAATACTTAGTTCATTACCCTAAGCAATTGGCTAGGCAACCCTAAATTTGCATTTCTAAAGGGACAACTCTTAGGTGAAACAAGGTAGAAAATTTATATCTCAAAAGCATAGAGCTAAGATGTTAGGCTTAAATATAACATTATTTGCTCAAACCAAGGAAAAAATGGTGTAAGCAAAAGTTCAGTTGAGGAAAAACAAATGTATGACTTGTTACATAAGTTTAAAATAATGGTAAGTGTTCCCAATATACACAGGCAGATACCCTTACAAATGAAAATGTCCTTTATAGATGTAAACCTCTTTTCCAAAGGGTTTCAGCAGAGCCATTTATAATGTCAGAAAGGTGTATCTTAAATAGGTGGTCGTTTTAATTTAGGGGCTGGTTCTTAGCTTAAATTGTTGAATTCAGGGTGGAGGCCATTAAGGAATAAGACAAAGACAGTGTTCTCCATGCCTGAACTCAGCATGGATAGATCTGAAAAACAAGCAAACCTAATTTACTTGAGGGCCTTATAAACACTTTATCTAGGATAGCTTTCTTTTCGCCTTTGGAGTGGGATAGTAACTATTCCAAAGGGTTAGCAGATTTAATTTTCTTAATTAGTTTGCTTAAGCTTTTTATCTGCCTTTTATAAGAAGTTAAAAAAACCTACAAATATGGAAATATTCTTAGAAGCTTCTGCACATCACTAGGCATCCCTGGATGAGACTAATTCAGGAGCCCTCATTTTCAAATGCGTTTCTTAAAGTGCAATATTGTGCATTTGGAACATTTCATTGTCATTTAAAATTATCTTTGGTAAAATTTTATCACTTCTATAAGAATTTGCTGATCCTGGACCTAATACTTGTACATGTTTTGTAGGCATAGTCAGAAGGTACATTACTCAGTTCTTCAGAAATTAAGGATTCCATTGTTACTTTGAATTTTGACTTTGGCTCTTAGATTTCCTGACCAACTTAGTCAATTACTTTTCCCTACCTATGTGTGCAAGAAAAAAGAAAGAAAGAAGGTAGAACACAAAAACCTCTGCAAACTTTTGGAAGCTGAAGTTTGCTCCCCCTACAGTGTTACCATTACAATCGTTTTCTGTCAGACCCGGTCAAACATATGAGATCTCTAATTGTACTCAAGCCAATTATTGGATTCAATCGGATCCTGGACCCAGTCCAGTTTCTACTGAAATTTCCAAACTCAGTTTGGATCAGAAATTTGCTGAAACTTGGACAGCTCAAAACATAAATCCATGGAGCTTCAGAATCTGAGAAGGAGCCGTGAGAGAGCAATGGACACAATGGGCCCGGCAGGTACTTTGCTCGATCATGCAGCGCTCCTGGCTGTTGCTGAAGCTTTACTTCAGATTCCACTTCTGATGTCACTTTAGAAAAACCTTAGACAAATTAAATTTAACAGAGTTTAATTGAACAAAAAACGATTTGCAAATTGGGCAGCCTCCAAACCAAAATAGGTTCACAGGTTCACAGAAGCTCCATGGCTACTGCATGGTCAATTCTCATCATTCCTTTTTAGAAATTTTCTGCCCATTTTTCCTTGTTATTTCTCCAAATGATCTTTATAAGCACCATACCTAGTTTAAAAATGGTTGTTTTTTTTTTAAATTTTTAATTTAACAAGTAATTAAAACTAAAAACTTGTTATTAAATTAACTATACAGCTAAACCATTTAGTTTTTAGTTTTAATTATAAATTACACTGTATTTTATTTTATTATACTGTAACTTTTTTATTATTATTAAACTTTGAGTTCTAGGGTACATGTGCCCAATGTGCAGGCTTGTTACAAAGGTATACATGTGCCATGTTGGTGTGTTGCACCCATCAACTCGTCATTTACATTAGGTATTTCTCCTTACACTGTCCCTTCTCCAGCCCCCCACTCCCCAACAGACCCCAGTGTGTGATGTTCCCGTCCCTGTGTCCATATGTTCTCATTGTTCAACTATCACTTACGAGAACATGCAGTGTTTGGTTTTCTGTCCTTGTGATATTTTGCTGAGAATGATGGTTTCCAGCTTCATCTATGTCTCTGCAAAGGACGTGAACTCATCCTTTTTTATGGCTGCATAGTATTACATGGTGTATATGTGCCACATATTCTTCATCCAGTCTATTATTGATGGACATTTGGGTTGGTTCCAAGTCTTTGCTATTGTGAATAGTGCCATAACAAACATACATGTGCATGTGACTTTATAGTAGCATGATTTATAATCCTTTGGGTATATACCCAGTAATGGTCTTGCTCTGTCACCCAGGTTGGAGTGCAGTGGCATGATCTCGGCTCACTGCATCCTCCACCTTCCGGGTTCAAGTAACTCTCATGCCTTAGCCTACTGAGTATTTGGGATTACAAGCTTGTGCCACCATGCCTGGTTAATTGTTTTGTATTTTTAGTAGATACAGGGTCTCACCATGTTGGCCAGGCTTGTCTGGAATGCCTGGCTTCAGGTTGATCTGCCCACTTTGGCCTCCCAAAGTGCTGGGATTACAGGTGTAAGCCACCACACCTGGAGGAATTATGCCTGGAGGAATTTCTGCATTCAAAAGTATACATTTTATTTTCCTTTCCTTTATAAATTCATTTTTTTGCTTTCCTTAGTTTCACATCGTCGTCCTTTGACTATCATTTTAAATTTAATAATTTTTTTTCTTGTTTGATAACTTCAACATTAAGGCTATGAAATAAATTTGAAGATATATTAAGGATAGTTTTTCTAGCCATGTTTACTGAACCATCTGACAATTTCTGGCTCCAACACTTAGTGGAATACACTGTTCTACATTAAGTTCTAAATTTTTGGAAAACTCTCTGTTAATGCTTTATGATATTCACAAGTTTTACTTTATGTATATGTTCCCTATGGTTTTAGGGATTACAAAAAGTGTTTACTTTCTTTCACGAGTTTATTCAAAGCAGACCACTTAGTAGAACATTTTTCATTATTGTTAAGAAGACAAGAATATGGCTTTAACTTATTGAATTACCATAATTACCAATTTATGTTGAATATCTCCTGGTTTTTCAATCAATCCTAAAAAAATTCAGTTTTATTATATGGAAAAAATATTTCTGAGAAGCCAGATAACATAATTTTAATGAGCAAAATCCATTATATAATCGATGTCATATATTCCATTTGATATACACATATGTGACTTTTTGTTTTTATTTTTTATTTGAAAAAAATATAGATTCATTGGAAGTTGCAAAACTAGTGCAGAGAAGTTTCACGTGCACTTCACTCAGCTTCCGCCACTGGCTACACTTTACAAACAACAAAAACAATCTCAACTAGGAAAACTTTTAATAATGATAGCAAATGTTATTCTTCTAATTATATTCTTTCTTCATTTTCTACGTGTCCCAAATGATTTTATGCCATTTTAGCATTTGTATTAAAATAGAAAAAGATTGTTCCTCTAGAGTTGATTTTTCAGTAACATTCTTTATTATTATTCTATTTTTCTTTTTGTTTTAAATACCCCTGCAAATATGAAATAGTTCTTTTTCTCTGGAGTGTGGAATTTTTACACACCTGATTTGGTTTAATTTTAATTTATAACCTAACATTTCAGGGGAATTAACTATGTCCTACCTTTCGTTGCCTTCCAAGTTGTATAACTTAAAGGCTTTTTTAAAAATAGCAAACAATTATCCACCTAGTGTCGAATAGTGGAGATGGATAATATAGCAATGTGATTTAAAAATTGATCCTAGCTCTACTCAGTTGAGCATAAAAGAAAATACATGACCTGCTGGAGAGACATAGTAAGCCTGCAGCATACAGTACATCACTGCCAAAGCCAGAAAAGGTTTTAAAAGACCTTTCTGCTAAGGAAGCTTGCTATCTGCTATATAATCCTAGCCAGACTTTTTCCTGACCTTGAAAAAACTAAAAGTATAATCAATGATCATCTAATAGCCGTTGTTCAGGCATTGTATATGGTGTGCACTTTCTGCTGAACCACAGATGATGTTTACCCCATCTGAAGAAACCATACTGTCAGACAGTCAGTAAACAAAGATTTGTCTCTCTGGAAATGCCGCAGACTGTAAATACCAAACTGGCCAACCATGGCTATTTTAGAATCCATTCACATTAAAAATACCATTACACCCGAACTATAAATTTAACCTATTTGTGATTCTGCAACCATTAGTAGGATTATGGTTTTTGAAGGAAAAAATAACCAAAACATTTATTATATTATTTGCCAATGGAGGCATTTAAGACCATATCCAAAACTGTGTATAGTTGCCAAAAAGGTCATTCTGAAGCAAAATACCAAGTTTTATGATTCAGAAAGGCATAACCTTTTGAATGAGCTTGATTGAAGCTGAAAAGAACATTTAAATGCATATTGATGCTTAAGATGTGTAGGGTATCATGGAATCAACTAGAAAAAGAAATCCAAAAGGTTACCTGATCCAACTATCTGTTTTCTAGCTGGGTGATTGTGAAGTCCACAAAATGGAGGAGATATTTAATGGTGACATTTATTCATTGACTGCACACACTTTCATTGAAAACACCGATTACTTGCTAGGCACTGCATTAGGTGCCAGAATTACAGAGGAAATCATACACTTTGTTCTCAAAGAGTTCATAATCTAAGAGGAAAACAAAGCAAGGCGCAGGAATAATCAGAGAGTCAATTATTTCTGAACTCTTTTTTTTTTTTTTCAAGTAGTTCTCATCTAAGTTGTTTTTTGTCATGAGAAAATTAGATATGTTGCTAAAAATTCATGACTGTTGCAAGAAAAAATAAAAGACAATGGAGGTCAGAAAAAATTACGGGCAAGTGATACAATGTAAAGCATCCAGAAAGGGCAGACAAGCCTCCATAATCATTGTACATCTGTCAAATAAGAAAATTACAACAGAAATAGCTAAAGTTCTAGAAATACATTTGGTGAAAAAGTTTTATATATTGCGTAAACTTTGCTAAATTGCAGCCAGAGGTGAGAATGCACAAAAATAAGTGAAAATGCTATGAAACCCAGATATGATTGTTATAGCACAGATTAGGTCCTGTTGTGGCATGGGCCGTAAGGATTAAAGGCACAACACAGAGCTAGGTAAATGACACAGAGCAAAGAAGATCTCTGGGAGGCTTTTCCCTTGGTTAAGACTTCACCAACATATTAACTGAGAGGTATTGGAAGGTTGTTATACATACATTTTCTTATCCCATACATAATGTTTACAAAAATTTTTACCGCCGTTTTAGCTATAATAAAGCATGATGTTCTCAGGCAAAGTTTGACAATCAGAGGGATACCAGTGGAGAAGTGGCAGAACTCAGGCTGCCTGAGCGCTCACCCTTCCCTTCCTGAGGCAGGCTTCAATATCCAGGTCTCATGGGGCATCATGTGATCAGCAATAAAGTCTGCTTCCTTTTGTTTTTCATGGGACAGGGGGAATAAGAACAGACAGAACGAATTGTTGATATGGTGAATGCAGCTGAAACTTCTGCTAACTTTCTGGTTCACAGGTTACACAGACTAGAGGAACAGAGGCTCTTCAACAATAATTTGCTAGCCTTTTCTTTAAAAAACAACTTATATGTGCAGCACATATCTTTATATAAATTAAGGTGTTATAGCTGTTTTTAAAAGCAGAGGATGCTTTGCCTGGCACATAAGAAAGCAGGAAATGAAATGGTAAGCAGAGCTCAAAAAGGAAAGAAACCTTTAGGAAATTACTTCAAAAGTAGGCTATAAAAGAGGAGAACACTGGAAATAATGTCCTGGGTTGAGCAATTCTGAAGGCCAGGAGACTCCCAAGGCTTTCCTTTTTCCCAAAAGTTTTCTTCTTCACAGTAACTAGGTAAGAAAAGATTGCAACAGATGATGACACCAACTAGAGCTATTTAGAGTACACAGCATACCTGAACACTTTAATAATAGAACTTTATAAGATATATTTTTATTAAAAAGTTCTAAAGGGAAAAGAGAATCCCCTGATAGATAATATACAGAGTCAATAATGCACCAAATCATATGAAAATATAAAAGTTAATTATATGTTGAATCTTAAAAAGAGTATTTTATAATGCTTTCACTAATTGTTTTAATATAGTAGATATTACGTCTATTTTTTTGTACCTCATTGACCATGCCTAGCCAGTTTTTTCTTTTCTTTCAGTTTTTTTCTTTTTGCTCTTGTCTGTATTATTTCTTCGCTGTTGCTGTAATAGTCATAATTCTAAACAAATGTAATATAATCTTATGGTTTAAATAGAATGTTCCTTTCTGCCCTCAAGTCTCTTTGTGTTCAACTAATCTTATGCATTCTCCAGATTGATGTTATTAAGTTCAGCTTTATATTCATCACTTTCCCACTAAAATTGTCTTCATGCTTTTGTCATTTCCTCTAATAACATTCAAAAAATTGAACGGATGGAGATAGAGCGTAGAGTGATTGTTACCAGATGCTGGGAAGTATAGTGGAGAAGAGGAGCAAAGGAGAGGGTGGTTAATTGGTTCAAAAGTACAGTCAGAAGAAATAATATCTAGTGTTTAGTAACACAATAGAGTGACTACAGTTAACAATAATTTATTGCATATTTCAAAATAACTAAAAGAGTATAATTGGAATGTTCCTAACACAAAGAAATGATAAATGCTTGAACTGATGGATACCCCAGTTATTCTGATTGGATCATTACATACTGTATGCTTGTATTAAAATATCACACCTACCCCCATAAATATGTATACCTATTATGTATCCATATAATTTAAAATGAAAATTTAAAAATACAAAAAGACCCAAACTATGTTTTCACGTATATTTTAGACATAGTTTACATTTGTAAAACAACCTTAACACATATTTATCATTCTATTACCTGAAGTATTCAAACAAGTTGCAAGATTGGTTACTTAAATATAATTTATCAATATTTTTTATTTCTTGAAATTTTCTTAATGATACACAATATGAAAACAAAAGAAAACCAAGTTTTTCCACTGTTCTTGTTTTTGCTTTAGTTGTACTTCTTATTGGGAGAAGAAGATACAGTGTTTTTTTTAATTAAACATATTGGAAATCTGGATTCTAATCAAATACAATATTGGCTCCATTGCATTGAGAAAAAAGAAGAATACCTTAGTATTTTTATAAGGAAATTCATGTTTCATTTATTCACTTAAAATAATGTATTGATACTTATCCTATGCCATGTTGGGAGTCAAGAACAGTGAGAGCAAGAAACTAATCCACTATATCTGCAGAGTACTAACAGGTTAGAGGGAAGATAGCATATCAACAGATGAATAAAATACAGTGGATGTGCAGTGTTATTGGCATATGGCTAGAATACTGTGAAACATCAAGAAGGTAAATAACACTGCCTGATGAATGGTATTGTGCCTATGTTTATGCCTCTTTATCTCAACCACAGAGCGAAAAACTTAAAAGATTTGCAAATAATGATTGCAGATTTGTTAATTATGAGTTTTGTTTAAAACATATTTTAAAACAAAGAGAAAAACTTCAAGTCTTTTCACCTCAGTAGACTAACTTAACCTATGGGGAGTCTAACTGTTTGGGTTACATGGTATTTTAGAACACCACAATACCCTTAGGATTCATTGTATCAACCACAAAGGAGAACTAAATAAGACATTGTAAAATGCATGGTGTTTTCACTGACTCATTTTTAGCCAGCTTCCTCTAGCTTTCTTCAAGCTAACAAAGGAAGAAACTTAAGACACTAATAATGATGGGCCTTATTAACTTAGATTAGAATTCTGGTCTAACCTTTTAATCGCTTATAGCAACTTGAGAACTGAACAACTATATTTCCACTTAAACCTCTTCTTCATATAATATTGGACTATCTCATACCATATTTTGTATACAGTGTTATTAGTTTCTATGCATTATAATCAAGACTTTATTAAAAATAGATTATAGCACTAAAGGTATATGCAGGTATATACTTTAAAAAGTCTTAACATATTTTAATAAAATTTGGATCTTTACAACAATACTTTGCTGTGAGTTAAACAAGGCAATGCAAATTTTGTGGATGCCACTTTTATATGTGGGGAACTAAGAGACAAAGAAATAAAGTAATTTGCTCAAAGTTACAAATACTGGATACGTAGCTTAACATTACATGGCCCATTTTTAGAGGTTTTTGTTTTTTCAAATTAGATATCCTTGGAACATGAGTCGAGATATTTCATATCCTCACTAATATATGATACATTTGACTAAGCCATATCCTGGAATCAAACCACTGCTATTCTATTTCTAGTGAGGAAATTGTTTTTCCCCTTATTTTCTTAATATGATAATTTACATTACTTAATTTTTAAATATTAGGCTAACCTTACTATTTCTATTGAAAACCCAATTTAATAATAATATATTTTATATCCGTCAGTGGACTATATTAGCTAATATGTGTATTTAGTATTTTGCATATCTTACATTATAGTCATGAGAGTGATTTATCTGTAATTTTTCTTTCAGTGGCCTCATCAGGTTTTGGTTTTTATTTTACAAAGATTATTCATTGGAAAAGTGTTATTTCTGTATTTTCTAAAAGTTATACAAATTTAAAAAAATATATGTAAAATTTATTGCTTAAATTCTAAATACCTAAAGTTTCCTTTGGGAAAGTTTTTTATTTATGAACACAAACACTTTAACAGATACAGGACTATTCAGATTTCTATTTCTTCTTATGTTAATTTTAATAAGCTCATTTATTTTAGGAAATTGTTCACTTCATCTAAGTTGACAAATTTGTTGTCATAAAATGCCTCATATTATTACATTATACTAAAATGCTGACACTACTGAAAGACAGTCTTGAGGCAGGAGGTGAAGTGAAGAGAAATTAATAGTTCAGTCTCAAGGCTCTGATATATAGATATGACATCCTGTGTAGACATCTAGTACCCAGTTTGATATATTGCTCATTATAACTTTATAATGTGTTTAATGTCTACTAAGTCAAGGACAATTTCTTTTTCCTTTTTCAGAATGCCCTTGATTATTCTTGTACATTTATATTTATTTATTTTATTTATTTTTTTTTTTTTTGAGATGGAGTCTCGCTCTGTCACCCAAGCTGGAGTGCAGTGGCATGATCTCGGCTCACTGTAAACTCCGCCTCCCAGGTTCATGCCATTCTCCTGTCTCTGCCTCCCGAGTAGCTGGGACTACAGGCACCTGCCACCACACCCGGCTAAATTTTTTTTTGTATTTTTAGTAGAGACGGGGGTTTCACCATGTTAGCCAGGATGGTCTTGATCTCCTGACCTCGTGATCTGCCCGCCTCAGCCTCCCAAAGTGTATTTGTTTATTTATTTTTATATTTTTAGTAGAGACGGGGATTCGCCATGCTGGTCAGGCTGGTCTCGAACTCCTGACCTCAGGTGATCCGCCTGCCTCGTCCTCCCAAAGTGCTGGGATTATAGGCATGAGTCACCACACCTGGTGACATTTATATTTATTTGTGAATTTTAGAATTTGATTATTAAGAGTCATAGAAAATATTAATATTTTATAGGTATTAGATTGCACTTTTAGAATAATTTAGAAAGACTGACATTTCAAAGAAAATTGAACATTCCTTCACATGAAAATGGATTACCAATTGATTTATCCAGATGTTCTCATATGCTGAAAAATAGTACTTATATTGGTGTTTATATCCAGCCACCTTCTTTACTGATTTTGATGGTTCATCATTGGAGTTAATTAGGAGAAAATCATATTGCTTGAAGAAATTAGCCATATTCTCTATTTTTTCCAAATGTTATATTTCTTATTACTGTTTATGGTTTTACTGTATAATTTTAGAAGTTGAATTCAATGGCGAATTATGAAAATAATAGGCACTTGCATTGTATATTTTAATTTTAATTTGAGTAGTTTTGATATTTCTCTCTTTTAAGAAATTACTCTCACAATGTAACTTTTTCTTGTTTTAAGAGACAGGATCTCACTGTCACCCAGGCTGCAGTGCAGTAGCATAATCATAGTTCACTGCAGCCTTCTGGGCTCAAGCAATCCTGCTGCCTCCGCCTCCTGAGTAGCTGGGATTACGGGTATGTGCCACCATGCCCAGCCTGATATTTCACATTAGACATATTTGCTCTGTACTTTTGATGGGTACTATCAAGTTTAAAAAGATTTTTATATGCTTAGCTATAAGGGTTTTTAAAAAAACAAACAACCCCATCAAAAAGTGGGCAAAGGATATGAACAGACATTTCTCAAAAGAAGACATTCATACAGCCAACAGACACATGGAAAAAAAAAAAAAACAAACAGACACCATCACTGGCCATCAGAGAAATGCAAATCAAAACCACAGTGAGATACCATCTCACACCAGTTAGAATGGCAATCATTAAAAAGTCAGGAAACAACAGGTGCTAGAGAGGATGTGGAGAAATAGGAACACTTTTACACTGTTGGTGGGATTGTAAACTAGTTCAACCATTATGGAAAACAGTATGGCGATTCCTCAAGGATCTAGAACTAGAAGTACCATATGACCCAGCCATCCCATTACTGGGTATTATAAATTATAATCATGCTGCTATAAAGACACATGCACACATATGTTTATTGCGGCACTATTCACAATAGCAAAGACTTGGAATCAACCCAAATGTCCATCAGTGACAGACTGGATTAAGAACATGTGGCACATATACACCATGGAATACTATGCAGCCATAAAAAAGGATGAGTTTGTGTCCTTTGTAGGGACATGGATGCAGCTGGAAACCATCATTCTCAGCAAACTATCACAAGAACAGAAAACCAAATACCGCATGTTCTCACTCATAGGTGGGAACTGAACAATGAGATCACTTGGACTCGGGAAGGGGAACATCACACACCGGGGCCTATCATGGGAAGCGGGGAAGGGGGAGGGATTGCATGGGGAGTTATACCTGATGTAAATGACGAGTTGATGGGTGCAGCACACCAACATGGCACAAGTATACATATATAACAAACCTGCACGTTATGCACATGTACCCTAGAACTTAAAGTATAATAATAATAATAAATAATAATAGTTTTATATTACTAAAATAATTTCAAGGTTTAATTTATTGCATTTGTAGAGAAGGACAGATTTGCTAATCTATTTTGAGGTATTGAGGCAGACTACAAGATTACTAGTTCAACAGCAATATCTTATATTGATGTATCAAAATCCAAATATTTTCTTTTCTTTTTTGATGACAGGAAGAGTTATGTGTTCTATGAAATTTTATTATTTTGTCTTACAGTATCCTAAATTATCTTTCTGGATTCTTTTACCCTTTACTACTCAATTGTTAAATAGTATATTTCTCTTCCTTTTTGACTAATTCTCTCCCTGTAACTAGTGCAATGAAGTTAATGTTAGTGTTCATCCAAGATTCATATGCTGAAATTATAACTCCCATAGTTAGTGATGTTGTTAGAAAGTGGACAGCTGATTGGAGAGGTGATTAGGCCATGAGAGTAGAGCCCTCATGAATGGAATTAGTGCCCTTATAAAGGAGGCTTGAGAAAGGCGGCTTGTTCCTTCCATCATGTATAGACACAGCTGTCTATAAGGAAATGAGACACTAAATCTGCCAACACCTTGATCTTGGTCTTTCTAGCCTCAATAACTGTGAGGAGTAAACTTCTATTTTTATAAACCTCTCAGTTTATGGTATTTTACTACAGAAGCCCAAATGGACAAAGATATTAGCCTTTCTAAGACGGCTGTCTCAAACTGTGTATATTTTTTTTTGTTTTAACTTCTGAACATTTTATTGGCCTCCTGCTCCTCCAAGGGTACCCTGCTTCTGCTGGCTTAGTATCTCAGAACTTTGGTGTCGTTGGTTTCCGACACCACTTTGCAATTCACTATTCGTCGGTCAGACACCAGTTTGCAATCTACTATTTGTCGGGTGGTGGTCTTTTGGATGGTTTGCATGGAGATGCTACAGTCCAGGGCATTAACACAAGATTGAAGTCCTCGCCATCTTCCAGCAGGTGGCAGTAGGTGGCAAACTCTGCCTCCAGCTTGACCTTGATGTTCAGCAGGACCTCATACTCTGGGCCTGGCGCTACCCCTCTGCCCAGGTCTGTGCCAGCTCTGACTCCAGGTGCAGCAGGATACCGTTGAGCTGTTTCATCTGCAAGCTGCCTCCATCTCCCTCAGGCTGTTCTCCAAGCTGGCCTTCAGATTTCTCATCCAGTCCAGTTCGATCTCCAAGGACTGGACTGTATGTCTCATCTCCGTTGAGTGTTCCCTCAGCAGCTCCAACCTCGGTGGGCTGCGTGGTGACCACTGTGGTGCTCTCCTCAGTCTGCTGAGACCAGTGCTTTACTAGATCCTCTCAGTTCTTCCGAGGCAACTCATCATATTGGACCCGGATGTCTGCCATGATCTTGGCAAGGTCCTGAGATTTGGGGGTATCTACCTCCACAGTTAACCCAGAGGCTGCAATCTGGGTTTGTAGGCCTTTTACTTCCTCTTCGTGATTCTCCTTCATGAAGAGCAGCTCTTCCTTGAGAGCCTTGATATCTGTCTCCAGCTGCAGCCGAGTGACAGTGGTGTCATCAGTGACCTTGTGGAGTCCATGGATGTCGTTCTCTACAGACTGGTGGATGACCAGCTCTATCTCATACTTCACTCTAAAGTCATCAGCAGCAAGACAGGCATTGTCAATCTGCAGAACGACACAGGTATTATCCATAGCATTTGCGAAGATCTGAGCCCTCAGGTCCTGGATAGTCTTCAAGTAATGGCTCCAGTCTCTGACCTGGGGTCCCTTCTTCTCCAGGTGCTCCTGGATTTTGCTCTCCAGCCTCCAGTTCTTGGTCTCCAGGCTCCTCACTCTGTCCAGTTAGGGGTCAGGCACTTATTCAGGCTTTGCATGGTCTCCTCATTCTGGATGCCTCCCATTTCTGCCAGACCCATGGCCATCCCCACAGCCCAGCCCCTGGGCCTCAAGCCACCCCAGAAACTGGTGGAGCAGAACACGGAGATCTGGGAACTAGAACCCCCGGCACCTGCAAAGATGCTGGCTGCACTGCTGACTGGCCGGTGCCTTAGCTGGGCCCCTGAATGGAGCCCAGGGACTGGTAATTGGTGGAGAAGGTGGAGCGAGTGGTGAAGCTCATGCTGTCCAGGAAGGAGAATGAGAGGACAGGACCCAGGCTTTGCCAACCCAAACTGTGTGTACTTCTAAGTCACTTACCAAATATTTTGCTTTTATCTACTATGATTTGTTTTTCATTATTTTCACATTGAAAGTGGAGTTATTCTTTCTGATGGTGCTTATGGATCAAGCTTAGACTCATTTCTAGCTTTTTTCCTCACTTTTCTACTTCTTCCTGCCCTTGATTATAGAAGGGCTTATGGCAGATGAGAAACCATTCCTCTCTCCTCTGTCTTTCTCTCTTTCTCTTTCTCTTTCTTCTACTTAGCCATTTTGGGTTTGCCATTCTCCATCTTCAACTTAACTGAGGGCATACATTTTTGTATGGTGTCACTTGCTCTTGTTGTCTGGCATTGTTTTTGGAGGACATATTAGGAAATGTGAATCCAGGCAGTTCAAATTTTCCCAACTTACTCTAATATATAATTTAAATAACTAGAATGGGGGAGAAACCAAAATGAATACAAACAGTAACAGTGAATGAACAATAACAGCAATATTGATAAAATTGCTGCACTAAAGTGAGTGCAGAAGAAAAACTAACTTGTGTAAGTGTCTCTGGAAATCAGTATTTTGGCTATGTATTTTAAGGCTACTGCCAAAAGGAACTACATAGAAATATTGTACTCTACTAATATATGTGTTTATCACAAGAATATAAGTTAATTCTGAAACTGCTCTACATGTGTTGTAGGACTGAATAAATATTTTAAGTACATATTGTATTTTTTTTTCAATAAATACGTATGGATGAGAGTCAACTTTCTTTTTTTATTTCTTTTTCTTGGTTAGAGACAAGGTCTTGCTCTGTTGCCCAGGCTGGAGTAGAATGGAGTGATCAGAGCTCAATGCAATCATAAACTCCTGAGTTGAAGCAATCCTCCTGCCTCAGCCTCTCACAGTACTGGGATTACAGCCACAAGCTATAGTGCCCAGCTGAGAGTCAATTTTCTTACTTTCCAAAAAGAGATTTAGTTACCAATAAGAAAGTGGAAAGGAGAGATTTAATGCTTTAGTATAAAATTAGAACTACAGGTTTCATATGAACTAAAGATTTTAATGATAGAGAGAAAGATGTGTGTATATGTGTTTCCTAGCTCTCTGCTGAGAGGGCTAGAAGCAACGGCATCACAGTAGCAATGAGCTCACTCAGTTCCTAGATATTGATTTCTCTATGCTTCTTTAATAAAGTGAACCAGAACTCCTTGGAAAATGACTGATTTCAGGGATGGGCAGGGAAAGTGTGAGATGTGCCTGGAAATTATTTTGGTGCCAGAAAGAGAGGAGTTGCCCAAAATTGATTAAAATATGTTGAAAGAATTCAGGAGACAATAGGAAAAGTCTCCCAGGTGACACATATGGGGCAACTTGAGCACAATTTAAAAAGTAAGAGCAGTGGATTCAAGTCAAAGACTAAGACAAACAGCTATGTCTTCATAATAATAAATAAATGAAGGAGAGACAGAAATTCATACTAATAGCCAAATTAGAATAAATAAAATGGAAACAATAGAAATATGAAAAAATACAATTTTTCATGGTAACACTCCTTGCAAGCAAGAATCATCAATGAATGTTAAAATTAAAGAGCAAACTTATGATGAGAAAGAAGATATATGCATAATTTTAAGATATTTTCTACACATACTTAATTCCATTAGGGAAAAATAGTAATCTTAGACTTAAGAAATATGGCACATATCACATTACTGACATTAAGCAAGTAACCAAAGCTAAATTCATCAAGAAAAAGAAACATAGACATAAGGTGCCTCTGATATGGGAAGCACGCAGTATCACTTCTGTTGTATCATTGCCAAATATTAATAACCTGAACAAAACCATGAGGGAACATTATATAAATGAAAATTGAGAAATATTTGACATAAAAACTGTCTTGTACTCTTCAAACATATTAAGGTCATAAGAAACAATAAAAACAGAAACTGTCCCAGATCTAAGGAGACTAATTGTACATGACAATTAAATGAATTATGTGAATCAGGATCAGATCCTGGATCAGACAAAGAGCATTAGTGGGTATATGCTGTAAGTTAAATGTGGTCTCTATTTAATTAGTAAAATTGTATCTTTAATTTTCTGGATGTGATAATTATATTAGGATTTAATACATGTTAACACTTGGGAAGATTTGAAAGATTTGAAGATTTGTGTTTGAAAAACACGGATACTTTGCACCTTTTTGTAAAATTCGTGTAAATCTGAAACCATTTTCATACAAAATATTAAAAAAGGAAATACATGGTTTTGGTATGATACTATAGTTATATAAGATATAATCACTGGAGGAAACTCAGTGAAGGGCAGATAGATAGAATCACATTGAACTATGTTTTACAATTTAATGTGACTCTACAATTATTTTAAAATAAATAGATTTTAGAAACTCTACAATGTTCTTATGACTGTAATCCCAGCACTATGAGAGGCCAAGACAGGCAGATCACTGGAGGTCAGGAGTTTGAGATCAGCCTGGCCAATATGGTGAAACCCCATCTCTACTAAAAATACCAAAAAAAAGGCCAGGCACGGTGGCTCAGGTCTGTAATCCCAGTACTTTAGGAGGTCGAGGCGGGCGGATCCGAGGTCAGGAGATCTAGACCATCCTGGCTAACACGGTGAAACCCCTTCTTCACTAAAAATACAAAAAAATTAGCCGGGCGTGGTGGCGGGCAACTGCAGTACCAGCTACTCAAGAGGCTGAGGCAGAAGAATGGCGGGAGCCCGGGAGGCGGAGCTTGCAGTGAGCCGAGATCAGGCCACTGCACTCCAGCCTGGGCGACAGAGCGAGATTCCCTCTTAAAAAACAAAAAAAGAAAAAAGAAAAATTAGCGGGTGCCTGCAATCCCAGCTACTTGGGAGGATGAGGCTGGAGAATTGCTTGAACTGCGGAGGCAACTGTTGCAGTGAGTTAAGATCGCTCCACTACACTCTAGCCTGGGTGACAGAGCGAGACTCTATCACAATAAAACCAAAAACAAACAAACAAACAAAAACTATTAAATATGTTAAAAGCTGACCAAGAAAAAGACATACAACCTCCAGAAAAACAACGTGTAGTTCGAAAGCTAAGTTCTCAACAGAAAATATGAAGCCAGAAGATGATGGATGGATATCTTTAAAGTTTTGAAAGAAAATAATAACATTGCATTATATTTTCTTTGAAATTATATTTCAATTATAAAAGTAAAATAGATGTATTCAGACAAAAATTGAGAGATTTTTGTTACCTATCTGTTGTAAGTGATACATTAAGAAAAATATCTACAATAAAATTCAGAGATACAAAAATTTGTGGAATTGAAATGTAAAAATCAGTGGAATTAAAGTCAGAAAGTGCAAATGAATCACAAGTATAAAATACAAATTCTTTTTATACATAATAAAATGTATGGCAATCATAGAACACAGAGGAAGGTAAATAGAAATAATATGTTCTAAGGACATTGAATTGTCTGGGAATTTAGTAAAGTGCCGATTATTATTTCAGTAATTAGGAAAGTATGCTATAATAAAGTAGATAGACACTAAAAGTCTCAAGTTTTAGTTTAATGGGATCATTGTGTGTCCACTGGTAGAAATATATATTTTTTTTAAAGTACAGTCTCTAAAGCAGCAGAGCCTAAAGTCACAGAGACAGAAGAAAAAATGTTTTTAGTAGATCACCAGGGATAATAATGAAAGGATCTATTTATTTACACATCTTCATGAGATTCATAAATATGAAAGAATAGCATCATAAATTGAACTCTGATTTAGTGCATATAGTAGTACATCTGGGGGACATTGTTCAAGCCCTGCAAAGTGTTATCACCTACTTGGTACTGTATCTGAGTCTTCAGAAAAAATTTCACTTTTCCATTCAGACAGTTGCTTCTAGTTCATGGGGAACATAGTGAGATCAATGAAAACCATGAGCATAAATCTGTGGCCACACTTCATTTGCTGTAAAGTGAGATCCTTGGTCGCAAGTGATGCTTCTGGGAAAAATGATAAGATATTCTGTATGTCCAAGGATGTCATAAATACTAGAAAGGCAAATCTACATCCAGAATATATGTCTAGTACAGTAAAATCTGCCACTTCCATAATAGAAGTAGTCCAACTTAATCCACCAATGGGTAGATGGCTAATAACCCTGGGGAATAGTGCAGTTTGGGGGATGCAGTGTTGGTCTTTGCTCTTGGAAGACTGGACACACAACAATAGCTGTAACTAGATGGGTGTTGACAAGTGGAAGTCATCATTCTTGAGAATATACATAATCTCATCCCTGCTAACATGGCCACTTTGTCCATGAGCTAATTGGAGAAAAATCACAGTGACTGAGGAAGGGGACTGATTTACTCCTCCAGGATAAATCATCATGAATATTAAAATTCTCCTGTACTGGGATCACACCACTGCACTCCAGCCTGGCAACAGAACAAGTCTCCATTAAAAAAAAAAAAAATCCTGTATAGAATCTGGTGAAATTTTACATATGACACAAATATCTTTTCACAATCAGTGCTCTTTCAGGGAGGCCTTCCTGTTACAGGATCTTTGGGGTGTCACTTTTCTGGCCAGAAACCCGTGGCCAGAGACTTTTTTGCCCATGATCTGCTCTGGCCCACTGGGCTCATTTTACCTACTCAGCCTGGTGGGCTGCATTCAGCTCACACCACCAGCCTGGACCTCACACCTCCAAGAGAGACTGCAAGTCAGGCGTGGAATGGCGAGGGGTGTATCAACAAGTGTGGGGTCCAGCCAGTGTGCAAAGAGACACGCCAGCTGCTGCTGTGGGGCAGGCAGCTCCAAGTGCTGGCATGGGTGCCAGCTCTCTGTGAGGCTGTGGCAGGGCCAGGTGCACCATAAGCAGCTTTCCTGGCTGGCACTGGGATTGTGGTGGCACCCAGAAAAAGCTTGGAGATGCCAGGAACTGCAGGTCCCCAAACAGGGAGCCATAGCCTTGGCTCAGGGAGCTCCCAGGTATGGGATCCCCAAAGGGCTGCAGTTTTCCTTCTCTTCACCTGCAATGTGGTGAGCAAAGGGCATGTTTCAGATGTTTGTTACAGCTCATTTAGCCTCACCATTTGGCAGGTCCAGAGTGCTTGTCCTGCAACAAGAAAGAAGGAGGTATGCAGACAAGTGAAGGGTGAGCAAGACAAAGAGGAGCTTTATTGAGCAATTGAACAGCTCAGAGGAGACCTACAGTGAGCAGCTCCTTTCTGCAGCCAGGATGTCTCATCAGGTGTATGGCTCCTAGCAGAGAGGTAGCTCCTCTCTGCACCTGGTCATGCCATTATCTGTCCAGCTGTGGCTGAGTCCCAGGCTTTTATGGGCCTCAGAGGGAAGAACACCCTGATTGGTCCATGGGTGGCCAAGGGTGGGCCCAGTGAAAAGCTCCATGAGTTATCCTGTGATCCACAGGACTGGTGGCCCAGCTCCCTGGCTTCAAGCCCTACCTGGTTTGAAGGTGGGGCTTCACCTGGGACCCACCACCTTCCGCCCAGGAGCATCTCTGCCTCCTGCAGTTCTTTATGGTGTCCAGGCTGTTCATGCCAAGGATTGCCTGCAGGGCAGCAATGAGCTGTCCTCAGCCCTCCTTCAGCCTCTCACCCAGGCTTGTTGGTGTCTAAATTTCGGAGTGGCAGTGGACTGGCATGTTGCACTGTCCTAAGTGTGTTCACACCTGGCCGGGCTGTGACAGACTCCTCTCCATGATGGGAGTAGGTGCAGACAGCTGCGAGGCCAGGAAGTAAAAGCAGACACCCCTGAGCCTGCAGGGGTAAAAGGGGCCTTCTCAGCTCCCCAGGGTACAGAGTGCAGAGATGCTGGGGTCCTGTGCCTGGCAGGGCAGGGGTCCTGCTCACTCTGTGGAGTGTGCAGGCAACACCAGCCATGCTTCCTCTCAGCCTGGGGTAGGGGCTCCAGGTCCTCACTGGACCCCTCTCTACCTGCCTCCCATGCCCGACGACACTGCTTCTCCGCTGGTGGGTGGTTTGACCCAGTCCCATTCGGATGGCCTCCAGGGTGGTGGGCTCCATGGGGGTAAGTGGGGCTCCTGCTTGTCCCTGGCTCCCACCAGCTCTGTGAGCATGGCATCACCCCATGCCCAGCTCCACCATCTCCCCATGCCCTCCCCACAGCAGTGATGGGTGACAGCAGCAAAACAGGGCCAGGGTCTAGAGCAGGTCCTGCCTGGTGGACCAAGGGTGGGGGCAGCAAAGTCAACTGGCTTGGGGATGTTGGGCACAAGGGACCCAGCACAGCCATTGCTGCTCCTGCAGCCACTCCTGCTGCCACACTGCTTGTACCTCCCTGCTGCAGCTAGCATGATGGCAGTGGCTGCTCCAGATGACCCACCACTGCCATCATATCCATATTTTTCCTAGATGCCCTTGTCACCAACTTTCCAATTTTGTTTTCTCCAAGTTCCTGACCATCCAGCTGAACCACTAGCCACATCTCACAAATCAGTATAGACCTATATCTCATGAATCAATATCGACCTATCCCAAATCACAAAATCTCCCCTCCTAGGCAAAAATGTACATGTATTTTAGCAAAGATTATCAACAGTGTAATGTGTTTCTCTGAAATCTATGGACATTAAAAAGGAAGTTAGCCCAAATTTGTTTGTTCATAGAGCTGTCTCTTGGTATTTGCAGGGAATTGGTTCCAGGGCCCCCTGTGTGTACCAAAATCTGTGTGTACTCAAGCCCTGCAGTAAACTCTGTGCTCAAAAAGCTGATCCTCTATATATAAGGGTTTTGTATGTGAC
Source organism: Theropithecus gelada (assembly GCF_003255815.1). Classification (NCBI taxonomy): domain Eukaryota; kingdom Metazoa; phylum Chordata; class Mammalia; order Primates; family Cercopithecidae; genus Theropithecus; species Theropithecus gelada. The sequence continues at coordinate 58,877,311 of NC_037683.1, read as the reverse complement.
CAAAACTGTACTTTCAATTCACATTTGGTTGAAAAATATTCTCATATAAGTGGACCTGCACAGTTCAAACCCATGATGTTCAAGGGTGAATAGTACATGTCAATCCATATAAAAGCAATCCTAATACACGTCCAACTTGTGTTTAACTGATCTGAGGTATCCTTTGGAGGTTTTAGGTTCTTTGCTTGTGTCCAGATACATCAGTGTACAGAATTAAAATGTATGGTAAGTTCTAATAAATAATACAGTAGGGGCAGCTATCATCTTCTGAGTTTTCTTGTCCTCCTATCAATGTTACCAAAGAAACATTAGTGTCCCATAACTATGCAGCAGTAGAATATGATATGCTAAATCCCAAATCACAAAACCTCAATGAAGCAAGCTAACTAATAGGTGTTACTGTCATCAATGTGGAGGTTATTTATTCTATTTTCCATCTGTCAAAACTCCATACAAATTATTTGGTTTCTTGGGAGTATATTTGTTCTTCTAATGCACATGCTGGCTAAAATTCTTAATTTTCCTTAAAGTTTCCTTCCTTAGAAACTTGTATCTCCTTGCATTTACCTTACTGTCTCCCTTTTCTGTGAGGCATTGTTGAAATGTGCATTGTTGCAAAGCCAGAGACACATTGGTTTCTTCGTAGATTATAATTAGATCTGCAGATGAAGGCCATGGGTTTGAGGGTAAAATCACTGTCTCCCTGTGAATGTAATTACCAAACACATGATAAGTTCTACTTACCCTGCCTTATAGTAGTTTTAAGAACTATTTTTCTTTGTCAGTATCTAATATGGAAGCATCCTCTTTGATCAGATGATTATCTTTTTTAAGAGAAGAAATGCTTGCAAAATACTACATTGCTAGTAGAATATTCCTAACATTTTTGTCCCATAGGAAAGAATGAATTAAAAAGTTCGGCCAGACGGATCAATTGATCCGTTTAATTGAAAAAAAAATTGTTATTATTGCCAGGAAAGTAGATGCATAAATGCCACTTCTGGTGTCTTTGGTCACCTTAAAGGGCAATTCTTCTTGATATGGAGGTAGTAAGTATAATATATTCAAATTATCTAAATGATAGGAATCATAATATTTTATGCTTTTTCTAGCAGAATTATTGGTAAAACAAGAATACTTCTAAACATACCTTCATTCCATGTGTTAGAAAGCAGTATTGGGGGCCAGGTCTGGTGGCTCACACCTGTAATCCCAGCACTTTGGGAGGCTGAGGTGGGTGGATCACCTGAGGTTAGGAATTCAAGACCAGCCTAGCCAATGTTGTGAAACCCTGTCTGTACTAAAAATACAAAAAAATTAGCCAGGCATGGTGGCAGGCACCTGTAATCCCAGCTACTCGGGAGACTGAGGCAGGAAAATCACTTGAACGCAGAAGGCAGAGGTTGCAATGAGCCGAGATTGCACCACTGCACTCTAGCCTGGGCAACAGAGCGTGACTCCATCTCAAAAAAAAAAAAAAAAAAAAAGGAAAGAAAAGAAAGAAAAAAAGCAGTATGGGGATAGTTCTCCCACACGTCCTCCTCTAAGCTCACTCTTAAATTAAGGTCCATTCACTTATTCCCTCAATTAAGGAATTCCCCATGAGATCTATCCACAAGTATTAATTTTCTTAATATATTTTGATTAAGCTATTGGAGAAGCCAGGCTATTGCATTTCAAATGAAGCTTACTTTACACTTTGATGATCAAAATCATTGTGTATGAAAACTAAAACCTATTAGACAGTATTTATTGGTACTCCCTGTCCTTCTTTAATCCACACAAGGTATGCTAGGGATTTAATAAGTAATTGGTATAGGCTACACTGAGCTTAGAGAGCTGATGTGCAGTTGAAGTTAAGAACGTTTTATAGTATGAATTTGTTCATATGTGTTTATACTTAAGTTCATGTTCAGAAACAATTGAACAATTTCAAGAGAGGTAAATCAATAGCAAAGCAGTTAACATCAGGTTCCTTAGGATTTTGAAACAAAAATTTTAGCCATCAGAGGCCAGAGTAGATAAATTTAGCAAGATCACATTAGTGTAATTATTATAAAAGAAAATTTTACTTTTTCCATATGGTTAAGATCATATGAAGGAGTTAATAAAATACATAGAGTGTTTGTAATTAAGACACAGACTGTAATTAATTTAGATCCTGAATGGCTTTTGTTAAGTGTCTCTCCACAGGCTACCAAAGAAACCTGATAACTCAGGAGTTAAATTCCCTAATAAATTATAAAAGTAATTAAGGACAAGAAAATAGAGAATATTTATAAGTGACCAAATCTGCATACCTGGAAGAGCTAACACCAGGTCTCATAAAACATCATGTGTATTGGGCGGGGTTAGAATTCTCAACTTTATACAGTAAAATTGAGTGGAAATGAGCAGCATTCATAGGAAAATGGCAACCATGGTAGGCATATCTTACTTATTTTGGAAAACAAGGGAAAATTGGTATGTTTCATGAAATATTTATTGATGATTGTGTTTCAAGCATGATAGAAGGTAATTATGACACAAAGACTAAGGACATATGGTATTTCACATAAAGGAGCTGAGAATCTATACAGGTAACTTCATTAATAAGTATTGTTAAAAAAGGACATATAGAGGATTATTTAAGCTCACAGAAATAGGATGTGACCCTGCCCGAAGGAAGGTTATCAGAGAACGCTTCCTGGAAGAAATGACATGTGAACTTATTCTTGAAATATGAGTAGGAGGTCATAAAGTGAAAAAGCAGAAGACAGGAAGACAGTATCTCAAGCAGATTTTTCAGAGTAAGCACAGATAGAATGGAGTAAAATGACTTGAGGCATACAGTTTTTCAGCACGCCGGTTAAAATAATGAACCAAGAAGTGCCATGAAGAAAGGCCAGAGATGTGGGCAGGGGTCATTTTATAGAAGACATTGTATTCTAAACAAAGAAACTTGAAGGCTTTTAGCAAATGAGATCCTCGTCAGAGTTTCTTGTTCGAAAGCTCACTTTGCCAAAAGATCAGGACAGAGGGAAGAAACGTTGGTTGGGGTGATAAATAAGAGTCTGATATAGGTCAGGGAGAAGAATACAGATAGAAGGCATTTAGATTCAATAAATATTTAGAAATTAGCATCATTAGACATTGATTTGGATGTGGGAAATGAGAGAGTAAAAATAAGAAGTCAAGGATATTTTCCAGGAGGAGAAACAGACATTTAGAGGTGGAAGAAAGGGGTTTCTCACTTTACCCACTAGACTTAAAGAAGCATTACTGAGCTAAGTTTGCAGGCTACCTTGGGAAGTCTAGCCCTGTTCTGAGAAAGTACAAGAAATAATTCTGGCTTTTGAAGACTATAGTATATAGCTAGAAGAAGGTTTTCTTGAAACTAGGCTGTTTGGGGCCAAGTAAACTAATTTTTTTTACACTGAAAATAAGTTAGTGATTCTGGAAGTTGACATTCTATCTTGTTTTTGACACTCAGATATGTATTAAGACAAGATAACATTTCAGTAGAAAAGGACATTGACCAGTTTGTAAAAATGATGTGAAGTAGTAGGACACTTCATCCATCTTTACCAAGCGTTCCTTTGTCCTGGTATGATCCACGGTGGTATGTAAACTTATATATTCCATGTGTCCATGATGAAAAAAATTCACATGAATAGGAATAAGCTACTCAAATATGAGATCTTTGAGGGAATGGGATATATTGTAGACATTCTTTATTGACAGCACTAGCATAGCACTGGATACATAGTAGGAACACAAATAATGAGGGCTAGATTTAATTGAACTACATTGAAATAAAGCTGTTTTACTAACTGAAGATTGAGCTCTGCAAAATGTGTTACACAGCATTTCAGTACAGTATCTTGGTGGTTGAAATTGTTCATAACTGGATTAAGCAGAAAATTTTTTTATCAAACCGCAACATGTCATAAAGATAGGAGGATAAGTTAATAAAAAACATTTTTTTATGTACTAACCTATAAGGACCATAGGCCCTAATTATTAAGGAAACAGCTCCTTCATTCATGTCCTAGGGAATAATGCTGCAAAATTCTCTCCTGCTCTGCCATAATTGGCTTTACCATTAATGCAGCCCCTGGCTCCGTTTCCTCTTGTGGTGTTTATATGTTTCTCCCCATCATGTCAAATATTGTTTTACTGCAAAACCCTTTTTTAAATTATGCAGAATGCAAATGTATCTCAAGTAGATTTTCTACCTGAAAGAAAATTAACATTTATTTCACATATGATATGTGCCACAGATTGTGCCAGATGTTATACATAAATTTAATTAAAATTAACAATATTTTCAATGTGGAGGCTGAGGCAGGAGGATCACTTGAGCACAAAAGTTTGAGGTTGTGGTAAGCTTTGATCATGCCACTGCACTCTGGCCTGCGCAACAAAGTTAGACCTAGTCTCTAAAAAGCGAAACAATAATAAAAAATAAAAATTCACAATATTTTATAGAATAAGTATTATTATTATTATTCATTTTATATATGTGAAAACCAATGCTTGGAGAGGATAAGCAGCTTCTCAAGTTCCCACAGATACAGAGATGCAGATAAAATATCAATGTAGATCTTCAGGCCTCAAAAACCATAGCTTTCCACTGAACCATGTTGTCTATCAAGTGCATATTGGAGGAACCTTCTCATTTTTCATGTATTAGGCTCAAAATAAATAAATCACCCTACTACAATTTTTACATTTTCAAATTCAATTTCATAAAATGGTGTTCGTCACCTATTCAGGACTTCACTCTTTGTTTTACTTTCTCATATCTCTAAATACTGACATCCCTGTCCACTGTATCATTATATCTTTCAATCATACCTTCAACTTGATTCGCTTTTAAGTCTCTCTTGGCTTGGTGTCCACTATCCACCTAGTGGACACCAAGTGCATATGCTTCTGGCCTATTGCACTCCTAAAATGTCCTCATGATCCTTGGATCTCCCTTTTCTGTATCCTGCCCTCACCTGTAGTAACTCATCACACTCAGTCAATCTAAACTGAGTAATAAGATCTTTCTCCCTGCACCTTAGCCTCATCTCTTTGTGGGTTACCTCTGCCCCCTTCCTACACAACAGCCACTCTGAAATGCACGTAGTTTCATAAATATGCCAGACTATTTTATCTAACTTTGACTTTGTTCATGTTATCATCTTTGCTAGGAGTATTTCGTTTCTTCTGGAGAATACCTGCCCATCATGCAACATTCATCTCAAGTGAAAAGTTCTTTAAAACATAGCATGACCCTTATAGAGTACAAAACACTTCAGTCCAGCCACTGTTTATGGTTTGTATAAAAGCATTGCTAAATATAAGTTATGTGCTAGAAAAAGCTTGATATCATAGGTAAACATAAGATACAGATAAGAACTTCTACTTTTTCAAGACAGTGGTTCTGCTTTCAACCGACTGCATTCTTCACAGCACAGCCAATTAAGTGAAGAAGCTCTGTAGTTGTTTGTGCTTTCTCTACCCTATAACATTATTTGATGGTTAGTGTTTATGCTCTCAGATCTAACTCTGCTGACCTGATTTCAAATACAATAGAGAAAATTAATCTTAGGATTTTTCTTTTGTGTTTGCCTATCTTCCCGTACTTATTTCTCATTTGCTTTCATTTCAATGAAAGTACCATCATGTAAAGAAAAATGTGTAAAATCACACTTCACTAATTTCTTCTTTTTTAAGAAAAAATAAAAATACTGAAAGTGCCCTGGGTATCCATGAAGTCGTGTGTCTGAAGGCTCAAGATGCAATGCTAGCAGTGACAGTGAGATTTATCCAGAGCTATGGCTTGCTTTGAAGATCAAGTACCCAGCTGATACACTCAGCATCATTTTAGATGTGACTGGGGGTCCTCTACGGTTTTAAATTTTGTTAAAAATTCTAGCCAAGGGTGATAAACTGATTCCAATTTAGCTTCTTCTTTAAACAGAATCTAAGCCCAGAAATGAAGCCAGCCACACCTTTGAAGTGTTGTTGAACATGGCAACTGAGTAGGGGGCGGGAAGAAGCAGAGAAAGAGAGGTGAGAATCGAACTGAGTTTAAAAAGAACCACAGGCTTTGGGTTGCATTTGCTCAACCTCTGGGTTGTTCAGGTAAGGAAAAAATATCATTAAAAATAGTGGGGGACCAACCAAACAGTTTAAACAACATGTATCCTGGGATTTTTTATTTTCAGGCTAGACACTTTAGAATTCATTTAAGTTCTCCATTAAAAATAGAAAGATCCGAAAAGTATTTCCACCTGTGACATATAAGGCATTGGATTTTTTTTAAAAACAGATTTTATTGCCATCTACTCAGTTTACTTCTACTTAATCTTTTGAAGTAACTTCCCAGCAGCTAGAGCTATCTAAAATTTTAAGTGGTTTTATGGTATTGTCCAAAAGCTTCTAATACATTCTCCAGAAACGCTTTTCCATCAGTGTAATATTTCTAATGCTGGACATTATTTCAGGGGGTTGAGACTTGGCATGTTCATGATTACTTTTAAAATGTAGAGTCATATGTCTCTTAACAGATAAGCATTCTGAAAAAATGTGTTATTAGGTAAATTTATCATTCTGGAGACATCATAAGCTATATGTTTGGGACATTATATAAGGACACTAAGGCTATATGGTATAGCCTATTTGTTCCCAGGCTGCAAACCTGTACAGCATGTTATTATACTGAACACTGCAGGCAATTGTAATGCAATGGTAAGTATGTATGTATCTAAACATATCTAAATATGGCACAGGTATGGTAAAAAAAAAATGGAGTATTGTAATTTTATGATACCATCATCATACATATGGTCACTCACTGACTGAAACATAGTTATGTGGCACATGACTGTATGTATCTCTGAGAGGTATAATGGTAATCCTTCAACATATCAGAGATTGGAAAGCAATGACTTGACAAAAGCTTCAGAAGGAACAGGAGAGGGGGCTGATAAGTTCTGATCTATGAGGTGAGGGAAAGAAGACTGATAAGCTAGAGGGTGCTATAGTGCCACAGGAGTTTTACCACAGGTTGAACAGGAGAAATCAGGAACAGCTCAGATGTGTCTACATGTATGAATTCCTTTGAATGTATGGTGATAAATACTAATAGGGATAAAATGGTAAAATGAAATAGCAGTCCAAACAAATTATATCTGACTCATTCTGTAAAACCCTTTGTTTTGTAAGTTTGGGGATAGGAGGTATATCAAGTAACCCCTTAGGCTCTCAGTCTTCCCAATCTATAAAACTGGAGTGTTGGACTATTTTACTAGATCATGTTTTAATCTACCAAGTTATGTGTATGTGTGTGTGTATATATATGTATATATATATATACTAGGTAGGCATGAACTAATTAGCTGAAAGTTCTCCAAAGTGGGACCAGGCTTCCACTGAAGTAAGACTCTTTCTATTACTGAGTCTCTATAGTAATAGTCTCTATTACTATCTATAGATAGTATATACTATCTATAAAATATTAAATATATATAGCTATATATATAGTTGATATACATTGATTATTTTCTATTTATCTATTCCTATTTACCATTTTACATCTGTTTAGTAAGCTTTAAACAAAAGACTATTGAATCAGGAATCTGGAGTACTTTTTTTCCACTCTCAACTCTAATGATAACTTGCTGAGTGACAATATGGAAATCATTTATCAGCTATTTCCCTTAGTTTTCTCTAAAAACTAGCAAAAGAAAGAATTAGACTCAAGTACCCTAAAACTCTCTTTCAGCTCTAATCGATCATGGGCCTATGCTTTATGTAAACAGTTAAATTGTCCACATATCAACTGCAAGAGAAGCAGTGGTATTTCCCTATGTCCTACAGATTTAAAAGTGATCCAATGTGGCGTCTTGGCAGTTAGGTCCCTAGATTTATCTGACACTCTAACTGTGCCTCTTTAGTCCTTCCCATCGACCTACAGAAATCATTTTACTTCCTTTTCTTAGGGCCAACTCCAACTCCATTTCTATCTACTGTAAAGGACTTTCTATCCTGTCTCTCATTCCAAGTACCTACATACAATGCTCATAGACTTATTTTTCTTTTGTAGTCATGTCCTTGAAACACAATTTTTACTATGCATTTCTATATGTAATTAAAATTATCTTTCTGCCCTCTTTTGTTACTGAGGGAGAAATTAATAACAATTTTATTCTTCACTATCAAACTAGCCAGTAAAAAACATTTTCTCCAAAATTAGTGACAACATTTTCAGCTAATACAGTTAGTGGGTATAGTACATAGAAAACACTTGGCTACTCCATTGACTTTTATCTCAAGTGGATAATTTCTCTGCCCAGGAAATTTCAGAGAGGTGACTCCCACCCCAGTGTATCTCATGTCTTATACTGCAAAGACTCCCACTAGGGAGCAAATGTTTATAAAAGAATACCATTTTTGTTACATAAAAAAATTACTTATTATTGTATTTTATCTTTTTGTACTCTAAATTAAAAACATTTCTGTCAAGAGGAGTATATTTGTTTTCTATGTTGTATTAAAAAAAAAAAAAAAGCCACAATCTCAGTGGCTTACAACTTCAGTTTCTGTAGTTCAGAAGTCCAGGTGCAGCTTACCTCAGTTCTCTGCTCCAGGGTCTTGTAAAGTTGCAAACTAGGTATTTCCTAGGGTTGCAGTCTCATTGGGGTTTAACTGTGAAGAGATCTGTTTCCAACCTCACTTTAGTTGTTGGAGAATTTATCTCCTTGTGGTTGTAGGACTGAGGGTCCTTTTTTAAGTTTTTTTTTTTTTTTTTTTTCCTGGCTGTTGCCAGACTGCTCTAAGCTCCTAGAGGCCATCTGCAGTTCCTTGTCACATGGCTCTTCCACACATCCACCCACAACATGACAGGTTACTTCTCCAAACTCAGTAATAGAAAGAGTCTCTTACTTCAGTGGAAGCCTGGTCCCACTTTGGAGAACTTTCAGCTAATTAGTTCACGCCTACCTAAGATAATTTCCCTTTTGATTAATTCAAAAGCACGTACTTTAGGGCCTTAACTGTAACTGCAAAATCCCTTAACCTTTGTCATATTCTATTCTATTCCCAGTTAAGGGGAGGGAAGTAGATAAAGATGTGAACACCAGGAAGTGGAAATTAGGGTTCATTAAGGAACACAGGGTTTATTTGCCATGAGAACTATTTTCATTTCATTTGTATGTTAGAATAGTGCCCATTATTGATCCATTAACAGAAGTTCTATTTGTCTTATAGGGGAAAATAATTGTAAATGTCTTATCTTGTAAAAGATTAGAGCTTGTGTGTGAAACTTAATAGAGCAATGGCAAAGTGATCTTTGATTTCTCTCCCATTGCATAAGGCTTTTGAAATAACTGAAGTACATAATTGAATTAACTGATGTCCATTTTAAATAGCGTAGCTCTTTTTGTCCATATTATGAAAGTTTCATTCTGCATAAAATTTTCTTTCAAGGTGTTTTTTATAAGTGTTTCATGTAATTCCCATTGGTAGTTTGAGTAGTTCTCCATGACTTACAGGTTTAAGTGTGCATGTGTATCCTTATATACATATACGTGTGTGTGCAATCAGTGCATACCTACGTATACTTTTCTGAGTGAATGATGAGATACCTTCCTATGTGTTCTGGGAACAGAGTTAAGCACTTTGTGTATTAGCACATCAGAGCTATACAATAATCATTTTACCTAAGTAATGCTATAACTAATTTTTAAGACAGAAGAACTCATGCTTAGATGAGTTATGCAACTTATGATCATACTGAACCAAGATGTGTGTAGAATCTGGATTCAAGTTCAGAACTACCTGACGCTAGCTAGCACTTTCATTCTTTATGATTAGACTATAGTAACTCAGAAGCATATATCATTCTCTCCATTTTATGAAGAAGGAAATCGATCTACTTGTCCAAGTTTAAAATGTCTTTCCCACTCACTTGTGGAGTAGTTTGAGGCAAGAACTCTGTCTTGGCACCTTTATATTCTTGTCCTAGCACATAACAGTCAATGTAGTATAGCCTGAAGTTGACCTAGGTCAAGACTTCAATCCAGCTCACCTGCTTTCAAGATCTTTCTATTTTCCCCTCCCAATCAATGTCTTTCCAAACCTAGCCCTTACTGTAGTAAAATGTTCTCCTGAATAACCTGTAATTTGTCCAGTGGATCAGGATTCAAATCTTTTTAATAGACTGGCTCTGCAAGCATGTTAAAGGGATTAATGGGTTTTGTGCAGAGAGTTTTCTGGGTGAATAAACTATTTTGTGAATAATTTAGGAAGCACATTAATTGCTTGGGCCTGTGTGAATAGTACTTCAGCTGAGCAAATGGTGCACCTGTGGCCTCCAATGTAATTAACTTCCCAAATATGGCTGACTCATCTCTCTGGCAAGATCATTGATAAAATGATCTGAATCATTATGAAGGACAATTGATAAAATGCAAACAGATCAAAATGTAAGAAAACATTCTGAACTAAAGGAAGTGACCTTCCATGAAGTTCAAGTTCTCTAAGAAAATTCAGTGATTAATCTAAGATTGTTTCACACGTGATTAAGAACAAGGCACAGAACTGTCACCTAGGGCATATGATGTGATTACCTTGAAAAAGAGATAAAGAATGACCATTTTGTTACTAAGTTTTTAAAAAAATTATTATTTTTAGTATTTTCTGTTAGCTGGCATAGCTATTCATACTCAAGCAGAGAATTAAGGGATTCAATTTACTAATAATCAAAAGCAACATTCTAACATCAGATTTACAACGATAAACATTTTCCTATTAGTTTCATATTCTAGTAGCCAGAACTAGCTAGGCTTTTTTTTTTTTCTTCAAACTTTCAACAAATTAAAAACATCCTTTTACTGGTAAAGGTCCCGAAAGCAGTGCATACTTGTCTTGATAGAATTACAGCACATATCCCAACTGCTGCTCACACCTTCCCCCAGAAACTTGAATGCTGGCATTCTCTCCAATTTGCACTAAAATTAAAACTGCTTAGAGCTACCTTGTACATCTCCACTGAAATTTATTTTTATTTTCATTGTGAAATCTTACCTAAATTCACCATTTTTTATATATATATATACATGAAGCCCTGAAGCATAGAAGCTTCCTTCAAATTCTTATTTAGCTACAAATGTGACTAATTTTACCCTTTCCTATTTTTATTGATTACTTAAATAGAATAGTGCAGTATCATTGCTAGTGAATCAACACTCTGTGAGAATGAGATGAGTCAGCATAATCATGTGCTACACCACTTTATTGATTAGTAAGCCAAGGTAAAGAGAAGAAGTGACTTTCCCAATGTCAAACACATCAGCCAAAGGACACCTTGAAAACCCTGAGTCCATAAATTGCCATCTAGTTGCTTAATGTGCTGAGTCAAACTGCTTCTCTTTTAAAATCTGAAATTAGTTTTCCACATATTTCTATATGTAACAGTAGCAGAGTTAGAACCTGCTGTATTCTCATGGGATAGATTTTTAACATGATGATGATGAAGATGCCAGACATACTGGTGAAATCTCAGAAGAAACACTTTATATCAACTATAAAAACTTACACTCTACAATGTTTTTCTAATTTTAGAAGGCAGGAGTTTCCACATTAGGGGCTACTAAATGGTGTGAGAGAAGGAAGAGGAAGGAATAAAAGGAGATGAGAGTAAGGGATGAGAGGTTACTATCCTCTCCTTATACCTTTTTAATGAGAGGTGCTCTTAAAGTAAGTAAGGAAGTTTCCCATGGGAACTCTTTTGATAAAGAGCTCCTATGCCAAGAAAATGTTTGCAAACTACAAATGCACACTGAGCTACAATATCTTTTACCTTTTATGCTGACGTCTTGAAACTTGTATATCGTTTTTATAGATCTAGAGACTATGGGGATCAAGGGAGAATTCAATCTGCAGATTATAATAAAAAAGATTTTGTAACAGAGAGTTTCTTATGAAAACACACAATGCTGCTTTTAAATTTGTACTAACAGATACATTGATGACCTACACAAATTTTAAATTTGAGCAGCCAATGGAAAAAAAATCCCCTAAAGCTCTCTACACGTTAGTATCCATCCAACTGTGTTTCAGGAAATCAATGTTATTTATTTTCTTATTTTTTTAAATCAATGTGATTAAAAGAAAACAGTAGTTATAACCCTAAATTAAAGTCACCATGCTAAAATCTGAGCCTTAGAGAGAAGATTGTAGGCATCCATTCAGTCAATTCATCAATATCAAAGGAACACCTACTGAGCACTTAATGTGAAATAAGGTGCCATTCTATATTCCAGGGAATGGACATGAGCAACTATAAAACTCCTAACTTCATAGAATTTAGATTGTGTGGGGACAGCAGGCAGAAAATTGGGAAGTAGGTAAGGCAGACACTAAACAAGCTTTCTTTATAATAACTAGGATGGTCAATATTAGCTTCATAATCAAGGAGCATATATCAAGCAGCCTTCAACAACCTGATAACAACACAAGTATTATGAAGACCCACGTTGTTAGCAACAAAGGGTAGCACCTCAAAGTTGATGAGACTTGTCGTGCTGGAAAGCTCTTCATCCACAGTAACCTGACCTTCACTTGCAATTACATTCTCTATACTTTTTATTCGCTTTGCCTAAGCCACTAGTTTAGTTCCTTATATACAGTATATGGTCAATGAACTTTTGTTAAATACGTGAATAAATTAATGTGAAATAATGACAAAGCTTATGTCCAGTCTTTCCTAATAAGCTAATACTTTTCCCACGGTTAATTAATTAGAATAATATGTCGTCTTTTTTGTATATGCTATCAGGAAGCTCACACTGGCATTTTGGTTCAACAGCTGCAATTTGCCTAATAAGACTTTCAGGCTTTTTGTTTTTCTCACTCCATTTACTTCTTGACATTTTTTTCTGTCTTATATTGTTTGATTTTGGCCTTAGTCTTTCTTCACGTTTTAAGTAAGCAGAATTAAATAACTGTTGAAAAGAGACAAGTTCAAATCAATATTATTATTTAGGAATCACAGAGAGTAGAAAACAAAAAATGGTACATAGTGTTTTATCCCCAAGCATGTCTTTTTTTTTTTTTTTCCTTGTCAGAAAATAAGTTAGGAGTTTTAGGTTTGCCACCAGGGGAGGGAGAAAATATATAAATTATATACTTATACAAAAGCTTTGTTTCCTAATTATAAGAACAAAAGAAAACATCATTACTGTGGAAATATAAGAAAAAGAAAGGAAATTAAAAGGTACTATTGCTAATGCTTTCGGTGTATTTCTTTCTGTTATATGGAAGAAGAAAGAGATATATGTATTGAATGTATATTGTTAATAACAGTTTGCAACCAGATAACTTTGCACCGAAGTCTTTAAAACTTCGTAAAACACTGCTCTTAGTGGCTGCACCTCATCCTAGTTTATTGAATACTCTCCTTATTATTGTCCATTTATGCTGTCTTAATCATCAAAACATGATTAAGCCTATGTATAATGATATACCTGAATTTTGCCTAAATCTTGTTTTCTTTCCTTTGGACTTCTTTTGGAATTATACAGCCAAAGCATATGGGGTTTTATGAAGAAAATTTTCCAGATGAAATATCTTTTCACATATCTCTCATTGTCTTATCACTCTCCTATCCTCAGAATGGATTTCCATTTGTCAAGATCTAACATCTAGTGCCCTGAGACATTATTGAAATAATGAAGAGAAACATGGTGATGCCCTTATTGTTTTTTGGAATACTATGCTTTACCAAGTTACTGGATTGTGCCAGCATTTGTTCTTACAACAGCGTATTGATAAATTATATTTAGCATAAGATCAACATTTCCCAACAAATGCAGAGTCCTGTGTTTTATTGAGTGCCTTCCTTAATCAGAGAGCTGGAGAATTTAAGGTTCATTCAGGAATGAGTGCTTTTTAAATGTTCAGTTTTGTATGGTAGCAGCAGTTTTGTGCTTATTTCACACCCTACTTCAGAATGTCCCAGAGTGTTGTCAGCTCATTCAATCACTTATTCTTCTTTTGGTCATTTAACAAATACGTATTTACCTCCTACATGTACCAGTATCTTTTATATGTACTTGGCTACAGTTGTGAAAAATAAAGAAACAAACAGTCAATTATGTGAAAGAGTTTGTAAGTTTTGTATAAAATGTACTCAAAGAGCAATTTTAAAATAATTATAGAAAATAACAATGCCCTTTGGAGAATATTTAAAAAACAGAATAAAGTAATAGGAACAATAATAAAATTAGTGTGATTAAATATTACATCTCCTTGTCACTAACAAAGCCAGAAACAGGTCTAATTTGAAACAGAAAGATTATGAAGAGTCTATAAGGATTAGTGTATTAGTTCATTCTCATGCTGTTAATAAAGACATACCCGAGACTGGGTAATTTATAAAGGAAAAGAGGTTTAATGGTGTATTAGTCCATTTTTCATGCTGCTGATAAAGACATACCTGAGACTGGGCAATTTATGAAAGGAAGAGGTTTAATCGACTTATAGTTCTACACGGCTGGGGAGGCCTCACAAGCATGGCGGAAGGCAATGAGATACAAGTCATCTCTTACCTGGATGGCAGCAGGCAGAGAAAGAGCTTATGCAGGGAAACTCCTGTTTTCAAAACCATCAGGTCTCATGAGACGCATTCACTATCATGAAAATAGCACAAGAAAGACCCACCCCCATAATTCAATCACTTCCCACTGAATTTCTCCCACGACCCAGGACACATGGGAATTGTGAAAGTTACAATTCAAGATGAGATTTGAGTGGGGACACAGCCAAACCATATCATTCCGCCCCTGGCCCCTCCCAAATATCATGTCCTCACATATCAAAATCAATCATGGTTTCGCAACGGTCTCCCAAAGTCTTAATTCATTTTAGCACTAACTCAAAAGTCCATAGTCCAACATCTTATCTGAGACAAGGCTAGTCCCTTCCACCTATGCGCAAGTAAAATCAAAAGCAAGTTAGTTGCTTCCTAGACACAATGGGGGTACAGGCATTGGGTATATACAGCCATTCCAAATGGTAGAAATTGGCCAGAACAAAGGGGCTAAAGGCCCCATGCAAGTCCAAAATACAGCAGGGCAGTCAAATCTTAAAACTCCAAAATGATCTCCTTTGACTCCATGTCTCGCACCTTGGTCACACTGATGCAGCAATTGGGTTCCCATGGTCTTGGGTGGCTCTGGCCCTGTGGCTTTGCAAGTTACAACCTCCCTCCAGGCTGCTTTTTCGTGTGCAGCACCGGTTTTAAGCACCTCACTTCACTATACAAATAGAATATTTTTTCAGGATTAAATATTTCTGATTGTTTAACATAGTAAGTTAGATCAGGAGGTATTAAGTTGAAAATCTTCTGAGGTAGACATGGAGATTTGTTATCCAGATTTCATTTCAAGGGAGAACTTGCTGCAGCTGTCTAAGGTAAATATCTTAAACCCCATACTAGAGGGGGCAGTTTCTGAAGTATCTAAAGTGTCTTGATATACTAGATTTGCATCTCTAAGAAAATACCCATTGCAGATATTAAATAGTGTTACATGGATGAAATACAGCTTTCTGAATTTTATAAAAGCTTACAAATGGGCTGAAATAAACAATTCCTAATTCCACAAAATAGCACATGTAAAGCACTCTTCTGAGTGCCTGAACATGGAAGGTTATTTCAATCACTGGGTAAATAATTTCCAGGTTACACGTCCTGCCTGCAGTCAGTATTGAGGATGCAAAGATAAATGTCAGGCACAGCAAGCAAGGAATGAATGCACAGAGAAGTAACAAGACTAACATCTATGTGTGCCCAAGACGTATTATTTAGAACTGAAAGGCAGAGAAATGTAAAGGAGGGTTTCATATCCCCTAAGGTTTCAAGTTCCTGTGCTCAAGGATATAGCTAGAGAGCACTACCCCACAGAAATCAAGAAACGATAACAAAAGCAATACATAGTACCATCTCTGCAGATTACTAGGAAGAGAATTCCCAATTTTTTCAATCTGTGCAATTCTTTTTCCCACAGACCTTGTTCTCCTAAAACAGAAGCACATTACAAACTAATCATTTAAATAAGTTACTCTGATGTCTTGCTGACACAGGAGAGGATTTGTGTACATTTTCAAACTGTTCTTTTTTGTTTCTGATAGGGACAAGATAATGTGCCAGCATTGTGTCCTGACAAAGAAATCTAAATCCATTCATAGGCATAAAAAATTTGAATGCCAGATCCAGATGAGGCATGACAGTGTCTGGTAAATCTGTAAATAGACAAAGATTTAGATTATACAACCCACTATTCAGAACTAGCTACATAAATTGTGGGGAACATCACAAAATGAAAATGTGGACACCTTTGTTCAAAAATGGTTAAGAATTTCAAGATGTCAATAGGAGAGCATTAAACCAAGTGCAGAGTCCTAAGTATGGAGCCATAAGCTTGGGAAGCTGCACTGCCACTGTCCTTCCCATCCATTAGTGGAAAAACCAAGTCTATTTTGTCTAAACACATGGGGACTGATATAGAATAGGCACTCAGTAAATATCTGCTAAATAAATAAATATGCTGACTGTAATTTATACTTTACCTATCATATCCAACTTACTAATGAAGTGGGTGGGGGGCATGTTTAGATGGCATCATCTGAATAATGAAGCCTGAATTTTCCATTATTCTTTACACTGGGGGCTTTCAAGTTGTCCTAGTACCAGTCTATTCTGATCTTACTTATCTCTTATTTTCCATCCTTATTTTGTAGCCAATTCAGAATATATCACACAATTACATGTGTATGTATTATACTTGATACACAGTCCATATGTTTTTATAAAATAGATGGACTACAAAAAAAACAGAAACACTAACAACTTTAGAATTAGTACAATATAGAAGAAAATATAAGACCAGAGAAAAAGGTAATATGCAGGAATGAAGTCTGTAAGATCCAATATGGTAAATAAACTAATACATAAAATTGGCTCTGAGATTCCCAAAAAAGCAAAACAAAGAAAGTTTTTATTAGCTAAACACTTTTTATTGTTTATAGAAATAAAGTTGTAGTAAATGTATTAAATAAACAGGACTTGTAGGTTTACTTATAAACAATATGTTGTTTTGTTTTGTTTTGTTTTTCTGTGAGGAAAATTATTTCTTTTCCCCTGAATGGAAATTAGGACATGTCTCAGTAATTTTGAAACACAACTACGTGATAAAAGGTCCTCCAGTCAGTCATTTAAATGTCTAATCTAGTAATTTAAATACCTAAAGGAGTTAATATGTTAAACCTTCTCAAAGTTATAGCTATGCCCCTCACCATTCTGCACAAACCACAGGCTAACCCCATGCAGTGGGAAGGAGGTCACAGTTGCCTTCTGCTCTCTTTCTTCACCTGTATGGTGTTTTTCTCTCTTCTCAATCATGCTAATAATGGCATGATTGGTCATTGATTCTTCCAGACTGTGTTACCCTTAGACTCAGGTATGAGAGCTCTTACCCTTGACCCCATGCTTTTGAGAGGCTTATGTTGGCTGTCTTCTTATCATGCTCTGTCACATGGGACAGAGAAATCATGCAGATCAAGGAAAAGCACACATTTTCAGAACTGACTGTCTTCTAGCCCCACTATAATTGGAATACCTACGATCCTGGCATTCTTTGCCCAAGTGACGCCAGCCCTGATTCCATGTTCTATACAGTGCTCCTCTCTGGGGTTTGCCCTCCCAAGTACAGGGCTGCTCTGTTGGTGTGAACACCTTTGGCTTGATGGGTGGCCAAGAACCAGCTGTTGCTGGCACTATGTGTGAAACTTGGACATCACGTGGTGCTGAAGGAAGCTGGAGTAAGAAAAGAAGGGAGACAGACTACAAGCTCTTCCAAGGGTCAGGAGGCCAACAGTGAGCTCTCTATATGCTGTTGATTTCCAGCATTGGACTAAAAAGGATCTAAAAATTTTAAATTCAACTCTAGCCTTGCAGATATTTAGGAAGGCATTATTTGTCATGTAAGAGAATAGAGCATTGTTTTTTTAAAGAGAAAGAGAGAGAGAGTGTGTTTAATTCATAGCTAAATCTTTAGACGTAGGATGTTGCTTGGGTCCCTCAAACAGTAGGGGTAAATCTGGCTCCAAGGTCAGTTGAAATAGGTGTACTAGAGAAAAGGAAAAACAACGAAGGGTTTCTTACTTGACTAAAACAGTAATTTTATATCAAGCTCTGTGATTCTTTCTCACGGGTGTTTCAAAATGACAGATTTTCTTGTGGGACAATTTGTGAGTTCTCAGAAGCTTTGCATCACTGGGTAAAGGACAGATATGTGATGAACAGTATGTGTATATTTCCAGTTAAGAAATAGTTGGGTTACTTTGCCCCTCTAGATGTTCTTGGTCAATCTCTAATACAGCTCCATATTAGCTCTCTGTTATAGGTGGTCTACATCTGGTCCACAGTAAACTTTCATATATATTTTGCTCTGACAACATCTGGATTAACATGGCCATCTCTCTGCTGTTTCATGACAGAACAATTAGCCTTTCAGTCTCTTGTCCTTCAGATTTCCTTGGCTAGGTAAAACTCCAGTAGACTTTTGCTTCCACATTTCCGGAGAAACATTTATTTCTCCCAGAGGTCTCCTTAAAGTTTTCCTTTTTTGAATTGAGATGAAGGGAAAAACTCACTAATGGAATAGGGTTTCTTACAAACTCTCTCAAAAGAATTATCCTTTACCATTTAACTTCCCAACCTCTTCATATCCTCAATGTGATGAGGGAGTTAAGAGTTGTGAAACAGACTTAAAAAAAATTTATTCTGTAAGTCATCCCTTGTGATCTTGAACTTCAATTTAATATGGGATATATATTGTATTGGGACTTCACTTGAAATTGAGAATGAAATAATTGCATTTAAGTTTTTTTTCTTTTAAAAATGCATAAGCCTGATTTTTCAGGAGAAACAAACATTTTTTTCTGACCCTAAAGTCTAAAAATAGAACACAGTTTTTCATACAAGAGATTGTACAGTCAGTAAAAATGACAGCGATTTTAATAATAGCAGCTAACATTTAGCCAAATATATCTTGTAAAAGTACAAATCAGAAGAAATTTTTAGAAGTCTAAATGTATACCCTGTTGGGTAAAAACAGGAGTTAGTTCATGAAAGGTGGTGGTATGGGAAGTCAGTAAAGCCCTGGAAGTTCTTTACAAATTTTGTGTATAAATGTTTATGTGTATTTTCTGAGTAAAGGGCCTTTTGCTTTGGATCAAATGGATAAAAACCTCAAATAAAAAGATGTCAGGATCAGCATTGCTTATATAAATTATGGAGCCTCACCATAATTCCTAGCAGATGAAACGGTCATCAATAAAAATAGTCAAAAGATCAATAGATGTCAGAAATGATTGGAGCTAAATTTCTGCCTCTTTTTGTAAGGTGAGTTTGCACTTTTGACTTACTTGTGAAAGTTATTACAACTTTGAATGCTCAGTTGCTAAGCAGAAACCCTAAATCAATATTTACTATGTCCTAGGAATCACTTCTTTCTCTCTCTCTCAAATATTCTAGTTGATTTTGATAAATAAATAGGTTTAAGAACTACTCTTTTAGAGTCCTATTTCTCAATTGTATAGGGTAGGTAAAAGAAAAAGCAACAGAATTACTAAAATACCAAGAGAACTTTTTAAAATTATACCCATCGATCCCCTTCCTCTACCAACAGATGAAAAAGGCACTCTAAGAAGATCAGTTAAGGGCCAATAATAAAATTTTAAATCAGAGTATATAGGGACGTAAGGCGATGAGAATGGGAAAGAAAGGATGTGTATTCAAGATTTTATTTACAGTGTTATTAATCTTAGAAATTAAATTTTCAATATCTGTAACATCCCACTATATAACCCTAGTGCCAGAGATAATGCATTCAAATTAGATAGAATATTTGAAAATAAACATTGACTTCAAAAGCTCTTATGTCTGTGAATTTAAAGGGACATTTTTGAAAGGCATTTAAAATATCAGTGATATCCTGAACTTTTCCATTTTGAAAGGCCCACTTAGATAGATTTAACATGATAATGTTTACTCTTATACATTAACTAAACAAATCTATTTTGTACATTCATGAGGTATTTCACTATTTCTGAACATTTTATATACTTTTAAACAATTCTTTTTATGCATTCAGATACTCCCATAAAGACATCAAGAAGTTTTCCCACTAACGATTATCAATATTTCTACTCAGAGATAATAAGTGTAGTATAATTAACTGGAGTGTATTTAAAGTCTAACATCGTGCACTTAGAATAATACTGAAAATTCTCCTCCCTTGACTTTAATAACATTTTTATTCTTCCCTCTGATCTTATTTCAAATTGAACCTTTTTCTGTTACAACAGTATTAATTCTACCAGTCACTAGAAGTCTACTCATGGTCTGTAAAGTGTAAAAAACTCTCTTTGTAAAAGATACTTCAGGATTTCATTCCATATGTCATGGACATCTATGTCATATTTCAAATCAAGCGGTTCTCAACCACCCATAAAAATCTGATTCATACAGACATATCATCATAAACAAGTATATGTAAGCCTGGCGCTTGCTTTCTTGTTTTATCACACTGAAAACTACTCAAAATGGATGATTAGAGGAATTGCATACATTCTCCTTAGATGAATGATTCAATTGCCATCAAAAGTAGAGGGCTAGCCAGATGAAAATACATTTTAATAAGAGAAAAATTCTAATAGTTCATTAGATGAATATTAAGTGCATAAAAATATGTCACTATGATATAAATTCTGAACTCCCACCAAAATTTTTCACTCTTCTATAGTCAGTCATGCTCACTGTCTTTGGACCCAATATGTCCTTATTAGGGATGGAAATAAGGGGTGGAGTGATGGAGTGGGAGGGGGTGAATTGTATGATCTAAGGTGTTATCCTCTCCTCTGATTCCTAAACCTCATGCATATTTAGAAGCCGCAGAGACCTAGTTGTGGCCCCTGAGTTGTTCTAGTCGCCCTAGGAAAGTGGTTGGCTTCACACATATGACAAGTTGCTTGAAGGCTGAATTCCCTAGATGA
The DNA here is from genome assembly GCF_003255815.1 of Theropithecus gelada. Classification (NCBI taxonomy): domain Eukaryota; kingdom Metazoa; phylum Chordata; class Mammalia; order Primates; family Cercopithecidae; genus Theropithecus; species Theropithecus gelada. Next base: position 58,856,218 of record NC_037683.1, on the reverse strand, counting down.
TAAAGCCAAAATCATAGAGTGGGGATAGACCAAACCAAAAACACTTGGTTCTCTCTAGTTAAATATTTCATGCCTAATCTGTTGTAGCTTATTCTATGGAAATAAAAAAAATATTTATTTCTAGGTTGAGCTTCTTTTATTTCTGGAGAAAGCATTTCAGGTACTTGTTCCTTGACTTGTGGTATTTGAAATATGAATTCTGAATTCATGGCTTATCAATACAAACACATTGACTTTCACAGAGGTTGACTGGTGTATTCTAGTACAGGAGTAGAAACATTTACTTACATTGTGTTCACAGCTGATAAACTGCAGTTGCTAACAGTTTGTTAATTAAATCTTAGTTAAGCTTTGTCCTTCCTGCTTGAAAACAGGAACTCTTAATATTTGAGGCTGCAATTTGCATGCATCAGTCAACACAAATGCTGAACAAAGTGCTTGTTTAGGTAATAAGATAAGGAGGTGCCCTCTCCACATTTCAGCTCTGACCGCCTGAGAAGCAACATTTCCCAAGATTCCCAGCTGCTGCTTGTTCAGGCAGCTCTGTGGTTTGCGCTGCATATTAATTTCTGTCCAACACGGGAATTCAATTTGTACTGTACATTTCATTTCTTCACAGATTTAGATTTATTTCATGTTCTCTGCTTTTAATTAACTCTCTGGCACAGCTGCTGGACAGGATAGAAAAACTCATTGCTCTCCCTGTGTTATGAGTACACCACCAATCATTTGCCACTTAGATGGTGGTGCAGGAGCTATCAGTTTCTATGGCAACCAGAGCCGTGGTGATTGATTCCTTGCCAGTATGGCATCACCACAGGGAGTGCAGCTTGTGATTTTTGTATGCTCGCAACATCCATCTAATTAAAACAGGATTATGGAATCATCCCAGTATATGTTCAGCAACTACACTGCATTCCATTTATGTAAATGTCAACACTATTAAATACAGTGATCAGAAGATGTTTATAAAGAAATACTTGCTTTAGTCTTCAGTTGTGCACTGGGAAGTGAGGGCTCAACCACCTGGTTTTGGCCCTCTTATATTCTCTTAAATGGTAGCCTTCAACCAGGCACAGTCATTTTGTATTTGAAAATCATATGAAGCAAAGCCAAACTGTTACATTTCAATTGATGCAATGCTTGCTAACTCTAGAATGCAATACTAAGCCTGACTTGGAAATTGGCTAATTAATTTAGTGTGTATGAATTATTTATTCATCAAAAGCTCTTAATTCACGTGATTGATTTCTCTTTCATTGGCCTCCGTTGAGAGCAGAACATCCTTCTGCTCTCATGATTTCCTTCTCACAGAGCATTCCTCAAGTCCTTTAACAGTTGCTTGGGATTTGGGGAAAGCTTACCTATCAGGTGAGATAAAAGATGCAGTCTTCACCATTGTGCATGGAGACTCCAGATGAAAAAGGCAGCTCAGGGATTCATGAAGGGCTAAATGAGTAGGCAAGTCCTTCAGAGAATTGTGAGCTGTATAGGCAAAATAAAAAAAAAAGGACAGAGGGTGACAGATCAGTTAGCAGTGTTGTCTTATACATCAGAGTTTTTGCTGGATAAGACTGACAAAATATTCTGTTAACATGAAAAATGACAGTCTGCACTCCTAATGGCTTCATATCCCTGTGCATTTCATTTTCTAAAGTATTTCTATGTTATAGAAGCTGCCACTGTGACATATATAAGTATGTGCTGTATAGTATGTGTATTCATTGTCAAAACTCTATTCATTTTACAGAATTTTTTCCCTTGCCTTCACATGTTATATGAAGAAATTGCACATTCAAATGATACTGTCAGAGATACTTCTGGTTAAATTTTAATTATTAGTACTCTACTTCCCAAAAGTTTCATGACATTTCAAAGTTCTCATGAAATGACAGTAAAATTACTCCCAAAGCAGGAAATTCATAAAATGACAAAAATCTATAAAACATTTTGACTATGGAAAGAACAGGGATTCTAATATTAGTTAGGATGTGATGATTGGCTGACACAAAACTGATGGAAAGAGGAGTGCTTCATTGAATGTAGCTTTTAAAATACATACTGTTTTTCAGTTGTGGTATCACCAAGGGTATGTAACTAAATAGTGGGTACAATTCACAGTATTTTCTTCGTCTGGGGCACACAGTTTATATTGCATGTATGTATCTACTCTAGACATTAGCAAGTCACACTTAGAGTCACAATATATGCCATTCTGCCAGGCATGGTGGCTCATGCCTGTAATCCCAGCACTTCAGGAGGCTGAGGCTGGCAGATCACAAGGTCAAGAAATCAAGACCATCCTGGCCAACATGGTGAGGCCCCATCTCTATTAAAAATACAAACATTAGGTGGGCGTGGTGGCACTGGCCTGTAGTCCCAGCTACTCGGGAGGAGAATCACTTGAACCCAGGAGGCGGAGGTTGCAGTGAGCAGAGATCACGCCATTGCACTCCAGCCTGGAGACAGAGTGAGACTCCATCTCAAAAGAAAAAAAAAAATACGCCATTCATTGCTACTTTCGTTAAGTAGTGAAGGTGATGAGCATGCATTTTATCAACAATGGTAGCATCATTCATCCATCATAATGTCTACTGTACTTTCAGATATTTATGCTGCCACCAGTACTCCCTTTGAGCCCCTCAAAAACATCAGCTCACACAAATAAATCCAAGATATTTTTGAGTGTTTCTTTTTTGAAAGGGAAGAATTACATATTACACAATGCAAGATATTTTAGAATAATTTTGAGGAATTTTTCCAAGTAATGTGACCAAGAAATTAAACTCATTAGCTAATTATTTTTGCTTATTTAACCTAAAAAATCCATGCTTCCCTTAAATTTTCCTTTAAAATGAAGTAGCATGTTCTGTACTACAAAAATAAAAAGAATATTTCAGAAATTTGTATTGCTTAATTTGTATAAATGCTAGATATCTTCATTGAATACTGGACTGATAAAAATATAGGGCTGGGCGTGGTGGCTCACCTGTAATCCCAGCACTTTGGGAGGCCAAGATGGGCAGATCACGAGGTCAGGAATTCGAAACTAGCCTGGCCAGCATGGTGAAACCCCATCGCTACTAAAAATACAAAAATTAGCAGGGTATGGTGGCACGTGCCTGTAATCTCAGCTACTCAGGAGGCTGAGGGAGGAGAATTGCTTGAACCTGGGAGGTGGAGGTTGTGGTGAGCTGAGATTGCGCCACTGCACTCCAGCCTAAGCATCAGAGCAAGACTCCGTTAAAAAAATATATATATATAATATATATATATATATATACACGCATATATATAATATATGTGTGTGTGCGTATGTGTGTATATATATATACACACACACACACATAAGCTAGAACTGGTAAAATTTTAGGCATATTATCTGCCTCTATACACACCTCATGTCTTCAAAAATCATATTTTATTGCAATGATAAATTATCAATATCTGTTCTGTGCATAGGCAGAAAATGACCTTTTCCTGAGTACTCACAAAGCTTATCTACTGTATGGTTAGAATATGTTTCATGAAATTTTTAAAAACTATAGAAAGTGATAATAAAAATATATTTCAGAGCCTAGAATGCTCTTGAAAAAATGAAATATTTACTCTCTGAAAAACATCACAAAGATTATTTAGATACCTGTTTATTATATGTATTTTTTTATGATTCATGACATCTGTAATGGCATCAAATAGTCTCCAAAAACGAAAATATGTACTACTTTCAAAGAAAAATCTTTTTTGGGGAGTTTAGTTTTATGTTCATTATCATGAAAGTGGAATAAGTAAAATATTGAGTCAAGGACTTGGTTATGCTGCATTCCAGATGGCTGGAGATATATTTGACAGTGCAGGTGTCATGTTAATATGACAGCAAATTACTGGTGTATGTGTGTGTGTTTAGGTTGATGGAACCTAGGGAGTCATTACCTGACTACCCACATAGAAGGAACAGCTGGCCAGCTAAAGATCTATACCTCAGAAGTGCACAGACTTTATTCAAGCTTTGATGGTCTGTAAAAACTAAGAGGTATGTTCTTTCCTCTTTTCTAACAATTGATTAAAAATGAAAATGCATGCTTTGCAATTGAAATAAATGTTATCAATGCAAATTTAACTCCAGATACAGTTCAATTGAATCAAGCCAAAATCAATGTTTCCAAAGCAAATTGTTTCATGTGTTTTCTGGTCTCTTTTCATATTTCTACCAATGTTGGCATTAAACTGATGGACCAGGGAAATATGAACCTGAGAACAGCCAGTGTCACCTCTTAGAAATCTAGAAAAAGTAGAATAAGACATGCATAGATTAATGCTTGAGTTATATGAGTTAAACAAGTAAATGATAAATATGTAGATGTATAAATAATAGGTTAAAAGAGATATTAGATAAATAAATGATAGAAGACCATAGGTATATAATATAAAGTGTATTTTTATTTTGACACTACTAAAAATGTTTGACTGTCTCTAATATAAATGAACAGGAAAGCACGGGTTTATATGCTGGTTATACCATCCATGACTTGACCAAACACATAATATTTATTGCTTATTGACTACATTGTGTTAGGTGCTATAAAACAGTTATATTAAATTTCTTTCATTTAAATCTTGCAATATCCCTGTAACATAGGTAATTTGTCTTCATTTTACAGATGAGAAAACTCAGATTTATGGAAGTAAAGCAACGTGTTTATGGTCACACCAATAGTCTATGGCAAAGTAGGATTCAGACTCTGAAGCTCTAAGTGAAAACTGTCGTTATTGTATTTCATTGCATATGAATATCTAGGATGTGCATAGAGCTGGAAGCATTATAAGAGACCCTGGAGTAGGCCAAGAGCCATTAACATGGTTCTAGAAAATCCTGTGACTGAGAAAACATGTTTCTAGCATATTCCTTAGATTTGTTAACTCGCGCTAAACCCTGCAGATGACTCATTCTTTTCAGTATTGTCCTAGACTCCAGTATCAGAGCCAGGATGGTTTGAGTTTTTTGGGTAGAATTCTACCCGTCAGATAAAACAGATATGGATGAAACATGAAGATAGCAACTCCCCATAAAATAGTGTTATAAACAACACTTAATCATTTATATATCTATTCCTTGATTATTATATATATTTAAGGTATACAGCATCAGGTTTTATATACATATACAAATAAAATAACTACTGCAGGTAAGTAAATGAACATATCCATCCCCTTCTATAGGTACCTTTTTATTTTTCTGGTAAAATTACCTACAATCTACACATTCATCACATTTTCAATATACAATAAAATATTATTTACTATAGTCTTCTTGCAGTGCATTAGATCTTTAGAATTATTCATCTTATGTAACTGCTAAGTTCTACCCTTTGACCTAGGTGTCTCCATTTTCTTCACCTCCCAGCCACTGGAAACCACCTTTCTGTTCTCAGTTTCTAAGTATTCAACTTTTCTTTTTAGATTCCACATATATATGAGATTATGCAGTATTTTCTTTCTGTTTCTGGTTTATTTCACTTAGCATAAGGTTCTCCTGGTTTGCCTATCTTAATGCAAGTAAAGGATTCTCCTTTTTTAAGGCTGAATAATGTTGTATTGTATATGTGTGCATGTGTATGTTTGTGTATATACATATATGTGTCACAATTTTTTAATCCAGTTATTAATGGACACAGGTTGTTTCCATATCTTGACTACTGTGAATAATGCTGCAATATACATGGGAGTACATATATCTCTATTAAAGTCCTGATTTCATTTCCTTCAGATATATACCCAGCAGAGGGACTACTGGGTCATATTAACCAAGGAAGTGAAAGCTCTTTACACTGAAATCTATAAAACATTGAAGGAAATTGAAGGAAACACAAATAAATGGAAAGATATTTCATGCTCATGGATTGGAAGAATCAATATTGTTAAAATGTCTATTCTACTTAAAGCAATATACTGAATTGACTCAATTCCTAAAACAACCCAATGGCATTTTTCACAGAAATTAAAAAATAATTCTAAAATTCATATAGAAAAGCAAAAGACCCTGAATAGCTAAAGCAATATTAAGAAAAGAAAACGCAGTTGGGGGCATCACATGTCCTGCTTTCAAATTATATTACAAAGCTATGTTAATTAAAACAGTATGGTACTGGCAAAAAGACAAATAGAACAATGGAACAAAATAGAGAGCCTGGAAATAAACCCAAGCATATATGATCCACTAATTTTCAAGAAAGTCATTAAAGTGACACAATGGGGAAAGAATAGTCTCTTCAATAAGTGATATTTTTCCTGAAAAAAATGGGATATTTACATGCAAAATTATGAAATAGAACCCTTATCTTACACCATAAACAAAAATCAACTCAAAATGAATTAAGGACTTAAACATAAGACCTGAAATAATAAAATGCAGAAGAAAATAGTGAGAAAGTTTCTTGATGTTGGTCTTGGTAATGATTTTTTTGGATATTACATCAAAATCTCAGGCAACAGTAGGAAAAGTAAACAAGTGGGACTACGTCAGACTAAGAAACTTCTGCAAAGCAAAGGAAACAATCAATAAAATGAAAAGGCAGTCTATGGATTGAGAACAAATCCTTTTTACCCATATATCTGATAAGGATTTAACATCCAAAATATGTAAGTTACTCACAGAAATCAATAGTAATAAAAACAAATACCCCAATTTAAAAATGAGCCTGAATAGGTATTTTTCCCAAAAAGACACAAATATGGCCAACAGGTATATGAAAGAGTGCTCAACATCACTAATCATCAAAGGAATGCAAATCAAAACCACAACTAGGTACTGTTTCATACCTGTTAGGATGAATATTATATAAAGACAACAGGTAACAAGTGTTGGTAAGGTGTACAGAAAAAGTGAACCCTTACACACTGTTGGTGGAAATATACCTTGGTGTAACCATTATGAATGACACTATGGAGGTTACTCGAAAAAATGAAATCATCTTTTTAAACATCTTATTTTGACCTGGGTCCATTTCTTCTCATGTGACTTTGTAGACCACAGCTAACAGTTACTTAAATAAATGTACTACTTATTTTGGGGGATGGTCAGGAACCACACAGCTATTTTAATTAGATACCTGCTTGATGAAAAATCACTTTGGAATTTTCTAGTGGTAGGAAGAGATAAAATTATATATGAGTATAGTATATACATATGCTGGCTGGGAATCTCCTGGCCTTTGGAGCCATGGTTAAAGCTGATGTGACTTGACATTTCACAATCTTGTAGCAGTCCAGAGTTCTACCTTATAAATTCTGTGAATTCTAGAAAATAATTTCTATTTTTCTCTTTCTTGGTGCTCTCGCATCAGTAAGCATTTGCTGCCTCTATTCCAACACAAATCAATCTGGGTATAAATTCCAGCCTTGTCACCAATTCTCTTAAATAAATTAATTTAATAATTTTATTGAAGGATTTTTTTTGCCCTGGGTTTGGATATGATTATATCACACAGCTTATAGTATTTCCAATCTCACTTATTCAATCCTCAGTTTCATTTCTATTTTCCACCTTGAATTATTGCAGAAACCAGAAAATTCTTCCCCTCCTATACCTAAAACTACTGGGGTCCTATTTTCTACCACACACTTAGATTGGGATCCCCCTTTCCACTACACTTGCTTAAACATATTCCTTTCCTAAAAAGAATTCAATTGACGAGGATGATCTCCATTTAATGAGATTCTCATGTTCTATTCTCCTACTTATATCTTTCATATATATTTTTCTCTATATTATTAAATGCTTATCAATGAAACATCTGGACTTTCAAACAGAATATAGATTTATGACAGTTTTGTTTGTATTATTGTTATATTAGTCTAAATGAATAATTTTCAATAAATTAGTTTAATTTTAAATAATTGAAATTATTTACTTAAGCTAATATAATTATAAAACAAAAATTTACATGTCTAAAACAGATATTATTATGAAAATATATTAAATAATTGAGAATTTTTTCTCCTTAGATTTAGGCCTCTGACTTCCTTGACCAAAATAATATAGCGGAAAAAGGACAGTAAGCCAAAAGCTTGCTTTTTTATAAATAAATGAAGGCTCTTGTACCCATGTCTAATCTCATTATAAACATAGATGCTCAAATACTTGTGAACAGTGAATAGACACATCCCGAGCCAGATTTAGGCTTCAGTGAAATTTATTAAATACATCCCAACATTTGAGAGTAGTGTTGGTTTACTTTTTAAGGGCTTGAGTTAACCAAAAGTTGTCTTGAATCTTTCTGTTATTAAACCAAATCTAGTAAATAAGGTAGATTTAGTAAATTATATGGTTTTCATACAATGTAATTTGATCTTGAGTAATCAGCAAAAGGAAAAATACAGTTTCCTATTTGGTATTTTTAGTTGTAATTAGTTTTTGCTATTTATTTTGCTTAAAATGCTAATTTAGAAATTTTTTAAAATATCAAGTAATACATTCTCATTGTAAGAAGTTCCAATGAGAACTAAGAATTCTCCAGTGAGAACTGAAGATAACTCTTCTCACTAAGGACAACGGGAATTTTACCCTTTCTCCATCTTTTGCAAATAGAATCTCCATAAGTAACAGCTGTTAAAAGTCTGGTGTAGATTCTTCTAGTTATTTTTCCATATGTGCATAAGTAAAAATGAAACCTGGGAAAATACAATTCATATCTTGGACTTTATTAAGAATATACCTTGAATGTTGTTTTATATATCAAATTTTGTTGGTTCTATATACCATAATTTATATATTTATTTTCATACTGAAGGATGTTTAAGTTGTCTGAAATGTGTTGGTGATTTTCAGTGTACCTCCTACAAGACATATCATGGTACAAATGCCTTTGAGTACGTATATGCATGCATTTGCATACAACTGAATCCTAGGAACAAGTTTACTGTGTCAAAAATAATGCCCATTTAAAAATTTGATTGCTACCACATAATTTTTAAAAAAAGAGGAGAAAGTGAAATTTATCAATTTAGAATTGAATTTGCCAATTTAGAGGGGTTTTGTTTACCTTTGCCTCAGAGACCTATATGGTAATTTGAGGTACTACATACTCTGATTTGCCTCTTAAAAATTTTGATGTTTTGTTTATCACTGGGTCTTATGCATGAATTTTTATTTTTATATTTTTTATTAAAATGTAATTTATCTTGATTATTAAGGTATTGCCTTGATTATTAAATGTTATATATCTTTATTATTATGTTTCTTAGTTTTACTTGTTTTTGAGCTTTATAATATTGATGACATTCTATGTAGTCTTCTATAACTAACTTCATATTTTTCAATACAAACACAAATATTACACTATTACAATTAATCCATTTTATTGCTATAGCATTTCACTGTGTGAATAATATACCACGAATTATTTTTTAATTCTTAATGCCTAGCAATCATTTTTCCCCCAGGTTTTTTGCTATTATGGACAAGGCTTCTAATTATTAATGTGCATGTGCCTTTTGAAGATACGTAGCTAAGTAGAGAATTTCTGAGTTATAGGGCAAACGTGCAAGAAAATTCAAATTTTTCAGATAAATTATTTTCCAATGTGACTGCACAATAATAAACATAAAGTCTTAGTTTGAATGCAACTGAATGTATTCTTTTATGGTTAGTATATTTATTTTGTCTGAGTCTAGCTGCTTCACATTGCATTTCCCAAAAATAAACACAAGTCCCATCCCAAATACTCTTCTGTAATGTAGTGTCACCTCTCTTCCATCTAGAGGTGGAATATAAATCTCCTGTCCTTTAATCTAGGTTAGACTTAGTGGCTTCCCAAGCAGAAGTGACATTCTGAGACTTCTGTGGTTAGGACATAGGATGAGCTTCTCAGAATAGCTCTACTTCGGTTACTCCCTTTCAGATACCAGTCAGCAAGCAGGCTGTGAGAAGCCCAAGCTACAAAGAGAAACCATCTGTAGACATTCTGGGAGGGAAATAGCTTCAAATGAGCTCCCCAACAATACCAGACAGACTGCTATCCATGTGAGTGAGCCATGTTGGATGTCCAGCTAAGTCAAGCTTTCAGACAACTCCATCCCATTAGCTATAATTATATAAAAGACCTCAAGTGAGGACTACCCAACTGTGAGAGATAATAATAAATTGCTATTTTAAATCACTAAATTTTAGAGTAGTTTGTTATACAGAAAAAGAGTATTAACTGAAACGCGAAAATATATTTGCTTTATATTCACCAAATACTTAACGTTAAAAAAATTGTGTCCCATTCCTTGATCCACCTGCGGTTGGTTTTTTTTTGTTGTTGTTGTTGGTTTTCTTCTTCTTTAAAAATCTTTATTTTTTAACTGACAAAAATTTGTGTATATTTTTCATGTAGTTGATTTTTGCGTATGATGAAATTACAGACCCAATTTTATATCCTGATAAGGTTAACAACATAAAACCAAGTTTTGTCCAAAACTATTTTCTACATAGTGGTTGTTTTCCAGATCCATTAACTTAATTTTGAGCTTGTGGCTTCATTGACTTTTAGGCTTCTACAAAAAAGTAAAAGAAAAACTCATAGCAAATTTTGTAAAATCTAATTTGTTATACATGAAACATATGAGATTAGTCACTATTAGTTAAATAAATACATTATTAAGGAAGCAGAGAATAAAAGTTAAATACAGCCTCATTTGGGTCAAATAAATTAGGTTTCAATCTCATGTTCGCAAATTTACTGAACTTTTTCATCTCTTTAAAGAAAGCAATTAAACTCATAGTTCAGCATTTTTGTGACAAAATAATCATTTAAGATTTCTTGGCATTAGAAACTGGCATAAATTAAATTATCAGCAAGTGGCATCTCTCTTGACCCACAAAAGACAGAAGAGAAACTTTCTGTAATATGTGAAGAAATATGCTGGATTTGAATCTATAGACCTTACCGGACGCATTTCTGAAATGGAGCCTTGCATTTTCATGAAAGATTTAGGGTTAAAGAATATCTATCTTAATTTATGAGACTTAATGTGTTTCTAAATCATTTTTATACACAATATGTAAGATTTTTCATTCATTTTTCAATATTGTAAATTGCCAAACTAAACATATTCTTCTGAAAAATAAATGCTTCACCATAAAGAACAATAATAATCAAAGAATATTGGGATGCATACTTTGAAAAGTTGTTTCCTGTTTTTCTATATTTACAATAGTAAACAGCAAACCTTTACTTTTTTGACAGTAGTTTGATTTACAGATATGTCTAATCTGTTCAGGTACGTAAGGATGTTTATGAAAAAAATATTTTTTCTCAGGATCTCTGGATCTCATATTCTGTTATAGACAGCTTTGGTATGTATACTTAAGTATTGGCTGAAGTATATTTCTTTAACTTCTTAATGTGAAATTTAAGCAACTACACTAGTTTAATAGACAAAACTTTTTTAGCATTTTTAGGTTTGTAGAAAAAATTGTCAAAAATAGAATGTTTCATTCATATGTGGAAACTAAAAATTAAAGCAATTGAACTCAAGGAGTTAGAGAGTAGAATGTTGGTTATCAGAGGCTGGGAAGGCGGTGGCAGGGAAGTGAGGATAGTTAATGGGTACAAAAATATAATTAGATAGAATAAATAAGATCTAGTATTTGATAGCACAACAGTGTGACTATAGTCAACGGTAATTTATTGTACATTTTAAGACAACTAAAAGAGAGAATTGAAATGTTCCTAAAACAAATGATAAATGCTCGAGTTAATGGACATCACAATTACCCCCAATGAGATTATTACACATTGTATGTCTGTATTAACAAATCACATGTACAACATAAATATATACCCATAGGCACCCAAGTAATTTAAAATAAAAACTTCAAAAAGTACAGAGAATTTACAAATCCTCATTTCCCCCACTACAGTTTCCCCTATTATTAACATCTTGGATTAATGTGATACATTTGTTACAATTAATGAGGCAATATTGATACATTATAATTAATGATAACTTGTAGTTTACATTAGGATTTACTTTGTGTTGCACATTCTGTGGGTTTGGATAAATATGTAATGACATGTATGCTCCATTATAGTGCTACACAGAATACTTGCAGTGCCTTAAAAATCGCTTGCCCCACATTTTCATCTTTCCTTCCCGACAAAAACCATTGGCAACCATTGATCTTTTTACTGTCTCCATAGGTCTTCCTTTCCCAGAATGTCTTATAGTTGGAACTATATAGTCTTTTCATATTGGCTTCTTTCACTTAAAAATATACATTTAATGTTCTACCAACTTTTTCATGGCTTACTAGCTCATTTCTTTTTATCACTAATAATACGTCATTGTGTAGATGTACCACAGTCTGTCAGTCCATTTGTTGAAAGAAATCTTGGCTGCTTCCAAGTTTTGGCAATTCTGAACAAAGCTGCTATAAACATTCTTGTGTAGCTCTTTGTGTGAACATAGATTTTTCAACTTATTTGGGTAAATAACAATGAGTGTAAATCCTGGATAATATGGTAAGAATATGTTTAGCTTTGTAAGAAATTGTCAAACGCCCACACAAAGTGACTGTACCATTTTGGATTCCTATCAACAATGAATAAGAGTTCTTGTTGCTCCGAATCCTAGCCAGTATTTGCTGTTGTCAGTATTTTGAATTTTAGCCATTCTAATAGCTTTGTAATGGTATATCATTGTTGTTTTAATTTACAATTCCCTAATGACATATGATGCTGGATATTTTTTCATGTACATACTTGCCAGCTGTATATCTCCTTTGAGGAAGTGTTTGTTCAGATCCTTTGCTCATTTACTAATTCAATTGTTTGTTTTCTTATTGCTATTCGTTTTTTATAAAATTGGGATAGCAGGTCTTTATCAGATATGTGTTTTTGCAAAGATTTTCTCCCTATTTGTAACTTGTGCCTTCATTATCTTAACAGTGTATTGCACAGATAGAAAGGTTTTAATTTTTGTGAAATTCATCATCAATTTTTTCCTTCATAGATTATGCTTTTGGCATTAAATCAAAAAATCAGCAAACCCAAAGTTGTCCAGATTTTCTTCTATATTATCTATATGAGTTTTATAGTTTGTGTTTTACATTTAGGTCTATGATCCATTTTGAGAAAACTTTTATAAAATGTGTAAAGTCTATATCTAGATTCCTTTTTTATGTGGAACTCCAGATGTTTCAGCACATTTGTTGAAAAGATTGTCTTTTCCCCATCAAATTGCTTTTGCTCTACTGTTAATAATCACATGACTACATTTAAGTGAATCTAATTCTGCGCTTTCTATTCGGTTTTATTTATCTATTTACCTGTTCTTTAGCCAATACTGTATCTTCCTGGCTACTGTACTGTCTTAAAGTCAGGTAATATCAATCTTCTATTTTGTTCTTGTTCTTCAATATTGTGTTGGCTATTGTGGATCTTTTGCCTCTCTTTATGAGTTTTAGAAGTAATTGACTGATACACATGAAATAAATACTGGGATTTGGATTAGGATTTCATCAAATCTATAAAGTGGGAAAGAATTGACATCATTAAAATATTGACACTTTCTATCTATGTGCATTGAACATCTCTCCACTTAGATTTTTTAAAAATTATTAGAATGTTGTAGTTTTTTTACATAAAACATATGATAATTTATTAGATTTATACTTAAGTATTTTATATTTTTGGTGCTAATTTAAATGGTATTGTGTTTTTAATTCCAAATCCCAATTGTTTAATGCTGGCATTTAAGAGAACAATTAACTTTTTAAATTATCCTTGTATCCTGCTGATTTGCTAGAATTACTTATGAGTTTCAAAAGATTTTTGTTGTAAATTCTGAGATTTTTCAACATGGAAATTATGTCATCTATAAACAAAGACAATTTTATTGCTTCCTTTTAATCAGTATTCCATTTACTTCATTTTCTTGTCTTATTGTCTTAGCTAGGATGTCCAGTATGATGATGAAGAGGAGTGGTGAGAGGGGACATCTTTACCTTGTTCCTAATCTTAGCAGGAAGGCATCTAGTCTGCCACTATTATGTATGATGTTATCTGTAGGTGTGTTGTAGATATTCTTCATGAAGTTGAAAAAGTTCCTCTCTACTCCTAGTTTATAGAGCATTTTTAAAAATCATGAATGAGTGTTGGAATTTGTCAAATGCTTGTTCTGCATCTATTGGTAAGCTCATATAATTTTCCTTCTTTAGCCTGTTGATGTGATGAATTACATTATTTGATTTTTGAATGGTGAACTCCCTTTGAATACATGGGATAAATCTCACTTAGTCATGGTATGTAATTTTTATAAATTGTTGGATTCAACTTGTTGATATTTCATTCAGAATTTTTGCATCTATGTTCATGAGCAATAATGGTTTGTAGATTTTCTTTCTTGTAATATGTTTTTCAGATTTGAGTATTAAGATAATGTTGACCATATGAAATGAGTTAGGAAGTATTCTCCCTGCTTCTGTTTTTTGTTTTGTTTTGTTTTGTTTTTTGAAGAGATTGTAGAGAATTGGTATAATTTCTTTCTTAAATATTTGGTATAGTTCAACAATCAATTCAATCTGGGCCTGTTGTTTTGAAAGGTTTTAGAAGGCTGTTAATTCGTAATTCATGTTTTAATAGATTTAAGACTACCAGATTATTTATTTCTCCTTTAGTGAGTTTTGGTGGATTGCGTCTTTTGTGAAAAGAACATAGAATTGTTCATGGTACTCCTTTATTTCTGTTTTAAAACTCATGGAATTAAAATGATTGACTTGTTGATGACTTGTTGATTCCTGATATTGGTAATTTGCATCTTTTTTGTTGGTTAGTCTAGTTTATCAATATTTTTTAAAAATGCTTTTTTAAAACTGGCTTTTGGTCATGTTTATGGTCATTATTGATTTCCTGTTTTTATTGCTTTCTGCTCTAAATTCTATTACTTAATTCCTTCTGCTTGTTTTACACATCTTTCTCTAGTTTCCCAAGGTGGAACCTTAAGATACTGATACTAAATTTTTCCTATTTTCTAAAATATTCATTCTGTAATACAAATTTCCCTCTAAGCACCAGTTTCACTGCATTACACACATTTTGATGAGTTGTGTATTTGTTTTCAAATATTTTAAAATTTCATCTTGAAAATATTTTGTTCCATATATAATTTAGAAGTGTTTAATCTCCAAGTATTTTCTTGTTTTCCAGCTATTTTTCTGGCTATAATTTTTAATTTAGTGGTCTGAAAGCATAGTTTGTATGATTTCTATTCTTTTAAACATGTTAAGGTGTGTTTGATACCCTCAAATATGTTATATTTGGTAAAAGCTCTGTGTGAGTTTCAGAAGAATATGAAGTATGTATGGTTTTGGATAAAGTGTCTATTTGGTAAATGCTCTGTGTGAGCTTCAGAAGAATATGTAATATGTATAGTTTTGGATAAAGTATCCTATAAATGTTAATTAGGTCTAGTTGATTGATGGTGCTGTTGAGTTCAACTATATCCTTACTTTTTTCTGCTTGCTAGATCTGTCAGTTATCACAGAGGGATGTTAAAGTTTCCAACTATAATAGTAAATTTGTCAAATTCTCTTTGCAGTTCTACAGTTTTTGCCTTACATGTTTTGATATTTTGGTGGTAGGTGCATGCACATTAAGGATTGCTATATTTTCTTGAAGAATTTGGCCCTTAATCATTTTTATATAATGCCCCATTTTTTCTCTGATAATTTTTCTTGCTCTGAAGTCTGTACTTACTGAAATTAATATAGCTAATCTAGATTTATTTTTGTGTTAGTGTGGTATATCTTTCTCCAACAGTTTAATATCTGTCTCTTTTATTTAAAGTAGATTTCCTGTAGACAACATATAGTTGGTTCTTGTTTTTTGACTCACTTTGATAACCTCTCTTTTAATTGGTGTTTTTAGATGACTGACATTTAAAGTGATTATTAGTATAGTTAGATTAATAAATACCATATTTGTTAGTGTTTTCCACTCATTGCCTTTGTGGGTTTTTTTTGCTTGTTAGTTTGCCTATGTGTTTCATATGTTTTTTCTGCCTTCTCTGGTTTTAATTAAGCATTTTCTATAATTCTATCTATCTCCTTTGTTAGCATATTTATTATATTTCTTTTTTACTATTTTTAATGATTGCTCTAGAGTTTACAGTATTGCAGTAAACATTTGCAACTAATTTAAACACATTTTCAAATAACACTATACTACTTCATGGGTAATGAAAGCATCTTATAGTATCTCTAGTTTTTTCCCTTTCTTGTGTCATAACTGTCATTTCACTTCACATACTCATAGCCAAAATCACTGAGTATATGGTGCATTATTTTGACAAAAATCTGTAAACTGTTAGATCAATTAAAACAAAAAAGAAAAGAGTCCATTATACCTTCACTTATTCCTTCTCTGGTGTTTTTCATTTCTTAACATAGATCTGAGATTCTGACCTATATGATTTTTTTTTCCCCCTCTGAAGAATTCTAACATTTCTTGCAAGGCAGGTCTATTGGCAACAAATGCCCCTAGTTGTTTTGTGAGAAGGTTTGTGTTTCTTTTTCACTTTCGAAGGATAATTTCACTGGATACAGAATTCTATGTTGGTAATTGATTCTTTCTTTTTCTTTGAACACTGTAAGTATTTCACTCTACTCTCTTCTTGCTTGCATGCTTTCTGAAAAATCGGATGGAGTGTTTATCTTTGCTTTTCTATAGGTAAGCTCTTTATTTCTTCTGACTTCCTTAAAATAATTTTTATCTTGATTTCCTTTAGTTTGAATAGATATGCCTAAGTGTAGACTTTTTATATTTATCCTACTTGGTGTTCTCTCATTCATTTCAGAAAATTCTCTGCCCTATGACTTCAAACATTTCCTCTATTTCTTTATCTCTTTCTTCTACTTCTGGTATTCCAATTACACATATATTATAACTTTTGTGGTTGTCCCACAGTTTTGAAATATTTTATCAATTTTCTCTTTGCATTTTGGTTATCAAAGTTTCTATTGACATTTGCTCAAGCTTATTGATTCTTTTCTTAGTCATATCCAGTCTATTGATGATTCCTTCAAATTTCTAGTACAGTATCTCTTATTTCTAGCATTCTCTTTTGATTCTTTCTCGGGGTTTTTATATCTCTTCTTTCAGTTTCTGTATGCTCTTTCATATTGTTAGGTCGTGTCTACTTTTTCCAATATTGCCCTTTACATATTAATCAGTTGTTTTAAATTCCCATTCTGATAGTTCCAACATGACTGCCATATCTGAATCTCATTTTGATGCTTAATTTTTCCCGTCAAACACTGTTCTTAAAAATATATATGCCTTGTAATTATTCGTTGAAAGCTGGTCATAAACTAGCAAGTAAAAGAAACTTAGGTATATATGCCTTTAGTGTGAGCGTGTATGTTTATTCAGTTAGGAGTTAGCTTGTATTTACTGTTTGCTGTAGGTGTGGTGTCGGGGCTAATTTTCTCTGATGCTCGTTTTCGTTTTTTTTGTTGTTGTTGTTGTTGTAGTTTTCCCTAGTGACTCTTACATGATGTTCAACATTTTCAATTCCTTCATTTCTTTATCCTATTATTTTCTAGGAGCTCCACTGAGGTAATGATAGCGTGTTGGGGGAGAAAAAATGTTCCATAAAATTATCATTAAGCCTTTTTCTTTTACCGAGCCTGTGTCCTTAGACTGTGACCTTCACAAATGCTTCTCACTTTTACTTTCTTTTATTTTTCTATGAAAGTGAGGCCAAAAGGCCTCACCTAGTTGGAGCTGGGCATTTCCTTTTTGCCATGTAGAAGACTAGAGTGGGCAAGAGTTGCATATTTCCCTTCATACAGATTGCTTAGGTTCTGGTAAAACACCAGTCAGTTAGGCTCTGGTAAAACAGTTTCCCTTGTGGGCAGGTTTTGTTAAGGAGAACAGAATATTCTAAACGTATCTTTAAATGGCTATTTTTCCCTTTCCTCTGCTGGAAATACTAAGGGTTTGTTTTTTGTTTTTCTGATTTTCACTGTGAGAACATGGTAGAGTTCCTAGGAGTAAGCTTCAGAAAAGTGTGGAGGCCTTCCTATGACTGAGTCTCCTTGGAGTTTTAACTCTCATGCTTGTCTACCTTTATCTTCCAGCAATTCAATTGCATGTTTAAGTTTTCTTAACCCTATACTGGCTCCAGCAATGGTTTCTGTTCCTCAACCTTTACCCCAATAAGCTATGATTCCCTTTAACTTCCTGTCTGTCTCTCCAATTGGACGGGCAATAGGTTGCTCTCTGATTTCATTTCTCTGAAGAATCCTAGAGGAATTGCTGATTTTTAGTTTGTTCAGTTTTTTGTTGTTGTTGCAAAGATGAAGGTGAGGCCTTTTTTTTTTTTTTTTTTTTTTTTTTTTTGAGACGGAGTCTTGCTCTGTCGCCCGAGCTGGAGTGCAGTGGCCAGATCTCAGCTCACTGCAAGCTCCGCCTCCTGGGTTCACGCCATTCTCCTGGGTGAGGCCTTTTAAGGTCATTACATCCTTGACTAGAAATTAGAATGCTACTAAACTATTTTTTTAATTGTTTAAAATTTTACTTATCTATTTCTCAACTTTTAAGTCCAGGGGTACATGTGCAGGATGTGTAGATTGGCTACATAGGTAAACATGTGCCATGGCGGTTTACTGCAGAGATCATCCCATCACCCATGTATTAAGCCCAGCATCCATTAGCTATTCTGCCTGATGCTCCCCAGCCTCCCATCGCCCCACAGGTGTCCAGTGTGTGTTGTTTCCCACCCCCCACGTGACCATGAGTTCTCATCAGTCAGCTCCCACTTATAAGTGATAACACGCTGTGTTTGGTTTTCCATTCCTACATTAGTTTGCTGACTATAATGGCTTCCACCTCCATCCATGTCACTGCAAAGGACATTGTTCTCATTCTTTTTTTATGGCTGCATTGTATTCCACAGTGTATATGTACCACTTTTTCTTTCTCCAGTCTATCATTGATGGGCATTTAGATTGATGTAACGACTTTGCCTTGTAAATAGTGCTGCAATAAACATATGTGTGCATGTATCTTAATAGAATGCTTTATATTCCTTTGGGTGTATACTCAGTAATGGGATTGCTAGGTCAAATGATATTTCTGCCTCTAGGTCTTTGAGAAACGGCTACACTGTGTTCTCCAATGGTTGAACTAATTTACACTCCCACCAACAGTGTAAAAGTGTTCCTTTTTCTCCACAACTTAACCAGCATTTATTGTTTTTGACTTTTTAGTAATAGGCATTCTGATTGGCATGAGATGATATCTCATTGTGGTTTTGATTTACATTTCTCTAATGATTAGCGATGTTGAGCTTTTTTTCATATGATTGTTGGTCACATGTATGTCTTCTTTTGAGAAATGTCTGTTCATGTCCTTTGCCCACTTTTCAATGGGGATGTTTGCTTTTTTTTTTTTTTTTTCTTTTTTTTTAACTTGTTTAAGTTCCTTGTAGATTTTGGATATTAGACCTTT
The DNA here is from genome assembly GCF_003255815.1 of Theropithecus gelada. Classification (NCBI taxonomy): domain Eukaryota; kingdom Metazoa; phylum Chordata; class Mammalia; order Primates; family Cercopithecidae; genus Theropithecus; species Theropithecus gelada. Next base: position 58,836,722 of record NC_037683.1, on the reverse strand, counting down.
GTCAGATGGAAAGACTGCATTCTCTAGGTTGTCTGTTCACTCTGATGATGATGTTTCTTCTGCGGTGCAGAAGCTCTTTAGTTTAATTAAATCCCATTTGTCAATTTTTGCTTTTGTTGCAATTGCTTTTGGCTTTTTTGTCATGAAATCTTTGCCTATACCTATATCCTAAAGGTATTGCCTACATTTTCTTCTAGGGTTTTTATAGTTTTGGGTTTTATATTTAAGTATTTAATCCATCTTGAGTTAAATTTTTTGTATGGTTTAAGGAAGGAGTCCAGTGTCAATTTTCTGCATATGGCTAGCAAGTTCTCCCAGCACCATTTATTAAATAGGGAATCCTTTCCCCGTTGTTTTTGTCCAGTTTGTCAAAGATCAGATGGCTGTAGGTGTGCGGTCTTATTTCAGAGTTCTCTATTCGGTTCCAACGGTCTATGTGCCTGTTTCTGTACTAGTACCATGCTGTGTTGGTTACTGCAGCCTTGTAGTATAGTTTGAAATTGGGTAGCGTAATGCCTCCAGCTTTGCTCCTTTTGCTTTTACAAAACATTTTAGTTTGAGATAATAGAAGAACAAATACAGTTATGATAAATAATGCAGAGATAATTTGTCTACTCTTTTTCTAGTTTCCTTCAATAATAATATCTTGCAAAACTGTAGGATAGTATCACCACCAGGATATGGGCTTTGATACAATCCACTTACCTTGTTCAGATTTCTTCAGTTTTACTTGTATTGATTTGTGTTCATGTGTATGCTTTTTCAGTTCTATGCAATTTTATCACATACATAGGTTAGTATATTCACCACTTGGTTAAGATAACAGTACTTTCAACATCAGGAGAATTCTTCCTGTTGCACTCTTATGACCACACCTATTTTCTTCTCACCTTATCCCATTCTTAACTCTGCAAACCATTCATTGGTCTCCATTTCTATAGGCACTACATTTTTTTGATACATTGAATTTGTAATATGTACCCAAGCCAAACAATATTAGAATATTGGGAAGCAAATTCTCCTTCTATGCCATGATTTTATAAACAGCAAAATTAAATTTCATTTTGTATATAAAATGAATATATATAATGAATATATATAGATAATGAATAATGAATATATATTATATATGTATATTCTGTGTATTATGTAAAAAGAAGGGACACCTACTTCAAATTGGATGCTAGTCTAACTACTCAAATATCATGAGTTAATTCTGAGATGAAAGTCAGCCACGCCAGGCACAGTGGCTCATGCCTGTAATCCCAGCACTTCAGAAGACCAAGATAGGCAGATAACTTGAGGTCAAGAGTTCGAGACCAGCCTGAGCAACATGGTGAAACCCTTACTCTGCTAAAAATACAAAAATTAGCCAGCCTATAGTCCCAGCTACTTGGGAGGCTGAGATAGGAGAATCACTTGAACCCAGGAGGCAGAGGTTGCAGTGAGTGGATATTGTGCCACCGCACTACAGCCTGGGTAACTGAGTGAGACCCTCTCACAAAAGAAAGAAAATCAGCTGGTGACATTTATTGTCATGAAATTCCTTCTCTTGTCACTGAATACAGAATTCTTATGGTAAGAGAAGATAGAAACTAACGTCAAAATGGCCTTTCCTTATGTGTTACAACCGAATGCCCCTCTTATATGTCTGCCAAATACAGGAGGCCACTTTCTTTAAATATGTACCAAGATGAGAGGATTTTTGAGTGAGTGGCTCCAAAGCTAAAGGATTCAGAGGATACCAGGTTACAAATGGAATATGGTGGAGGCTACAAGACACTGGTATTTTCTTTACTGGAATTTCTATTTGTTCAAGTCCATAAAATGTAATATTACTATGTGAAATTATTACTTTTATCATTCATTTTTATGAATGAATTCATTTTTTGAATTCAGGAGTGAAAACAATAAAATTGTTGCTTTTTAATTTCAAATAAGACTCTGTGTTTGCTCTGTGTTTGTTCCTCCCCTGATTTTCTTCATATATTGTGAATTAATATTTTCTTATATATCATTAAAAGGTGTTTTACAGGGCTGGGCGCAGTGACTCACGCCTGTAATCCCAGCATTTTGGGAGGCCAAGGTGAGCATATCACCTAAGGTCGGGAGTTCACGACCAGCCTGACCAACCTGGAGTAACCCCGTCTCTACTAAAAATACAAAATTAGCCAGGCGTGGTGGCGCATTCCTGTAATCCCAGCTACTGGGGAGGCTGAGGCAGAAGAATCGCTTGAACCCGGGAGGCGGAGGTTGTGGTGAGCCAAGATTGCGCCATTGCACTACAGCCTGGGCAACAGGAGCGAAAATCCGTCTCAAAAAAAAAAAAAAAATGGGTGTTTTAGGCTAGGTGCGGTGGCTCAGGCCTGTAATCCCAGCACTTTGGGAGGTCAAGGCGAGTGGATCACAAAGTCAGAAGTTGGAGACCAGCCTGGCCAACCTAGTCAAACCCTATCCCTATTAAAAATTCAAAAAATTAGCCAGTGTGGTGGCATACGCCTGTAATCTCAACTACTCAGGAGGCTGAGGCAGGAGAATCGCTTGAACACAGGAAGCAGAGGTTGCAGTCAGCTGAGATGGCGCCATTGGACTCCAGCTTGGAGGACAGAGTGAGACTTGGTCTCCAAAAAAAATGTGTTTTATCAGGTTACCTTAATTGGAGACACTGAGCTAGCTTTCTGCTTCATTTTGCCAGGAAAAACCTTAGTGATCTTATGTATCGATTTAGTGCTGAATTGATATTTGTATTGATTATCCGTCTCACTTTTAAATTATGCAAAACTCCAATTAAAATATAAAAACAAAAACGTGAAAGCAAGGAAGGATTAGGTGTTTCAAAAATGCAGATCAGATAAATACACTTTGTTTAGGACATTCTTTCCTTCTTTTTGCATCTGTATTTTGAACATATCTGGTTATATTCCAACAGACATAGATATTACAGGGAAAATCTGCTGTTAAAACATACTCAGTAACTATTCACTAATCCTTTCCTTTGAGAGCTTAGTCTGCTAAATATGATACAATGTATTCTCTTGCATGCATTGACTGAATGCCAGAACAAGACTCTAAAGACATCATAATTTAAATACCCAAGAGTCCTGGGAGAGGAGATGATTTAATAGATATCTGTAACACAAAAGGTTTAGCAAAAAGAAAGGCATGTGAACATTGTAAAATCAGTGTGGAGGATTTAAGTTTGTACAATTTTATCAATTCCAAAATATTATATCTATATCAATTTATTGATTTACCTGTCTTACTATAATGTGTATGTTAGAGAGAAAGAGAGAGAATCCACACACACACACCTACACACGCATCCTAAAATCAGATGAAATCTCATAATAAGCGGTGTCACAAGTAGCTTCTTGTTCATAGGACATTTTATCCTGAGAAAACTTTCACATTTAAAACATAAGAATATGGAAATCCATTATTGCATAAATATAACTGCCCTTCAACCTCATTCACTTAGAAAAAATGCCAGTATCACTGGTTTATGTGTATATTTGTTTTGGAAAAAAAGATAGAGTAGCTGGCGAGAGTATTTGCCTTTTCTGATACTTCTCATCCCAATCTCATTTTTTTTGAAATTTCTCTTTTATGGACTTGGGTGAGTCCACATTGGACAACCTATACATGCATTTAAAATGAAAAAAAGGAAGTTCATGTAAAAAGTATGCATGTGATGAATCTTATATCCTCTTCCCTTATGCGGATGATAGAAATAATTACTTCTAGATATATCATTGCACTGGGCACAGTTGGCACCCAGGAGTTGGCCAGGTGTTAGATGTGATAGGAAATGCACTGCCTGATTAGATGGACTAGAGTCCAAGTGCAAAAACATTCTGTCTTAAATGAGATGAGGGACAGAAATTTAAAGATGCCATTTAATTTTCATCTGTGGCCAACACATGCCAGTGTTTCAAGATGATTTTGTTAATCACATGGGACTATTCAATGCATGTGATAATGAAAAGATAGAAACATGTTTTTTCAAACAAGGCAAACACTGTTCAACTCAATTTCATTGCAATCTTTTAGTTGAGTTTTTTGTTTTGTTTTGTTTTTTTTTTTTGTAATCTTAGTGTATTTCTTTTCATGACTACGTAAAGCTATTTTGCTTTGTTCTGTTTCTACTCAGGTTTTTATCCCACTGTGTATTTTTTATTGTTATAATTCAGTCATACGCTGGACTCTAAGGATGCTATGGACACAATAGTACCCAGAAAGTTGCCCTGAAGCTCAGCATACTTAGCAAAGAAGTTGAAGATCTTTTCTAAAAATATATGTTATATACATAAGATTATCTAATTTGCATTCTTACTTAATTTTCAATTATTTACTGATTTTTGATTCCTGACACATGTTAACAATCCATTGAAAGCAATAACTGCTAGCATTTACTGAGTATTTATAATAGGCTTTATAATAGGCAAGCACTTTGCCAAGCATTTTATATGTATTATCATAATAAATTTTTGAAATTGATATTATTGAATGCATCAGTTTATTTCTTATTTTCTACATAGCTGTTCTCAAATTTCTTTCAGGGTGTTCATGAGGTAAAAACTATTTTCATGGTAATACTGACATTATTTATCTATTAGAATTTCACTTCCTCACAAATATTAAGAGCATAAAAACTTATCAATAATCTATATTGTTTTAGAGTCCATATTATCTCTAACCTTTAAAAAACTACTAACAATGAGTTTTAATGCAGTATGAGAGAGGAATATTCTCAACTACCTAAAAAGATTATTAGAATATATCTCTCTTTTCCAATTACGTACATATTGAGGTCAGATTCTAGTGATATTCTTTGACCAAAATAATATATTACAACAGACTGAATATAGAAACAGACATAACAGCTCGGACGTAGTATAAAACATTTTCTAGATCTTTACAAAATATAAACAGTGGCACTCTTCTTTTACTTTTTGTTTTGAAAAAATATAGTTAAATTTCACAAACATGTTGTTTATGTTACAATTTATTATTTTTTAAATGAATTAACAGCTCTATTACTTAAATACATATACGTTGACATTTCTAACATTAATATATATAAATAGAAAAAAGCTGTTTTTTTGTTTTGTTTTGTTTTTCTGAGACTGAGTCTTGCTCTACAACTCGGGCTGGAGTGCAGGGTCATGATTGTAGATCACTGCAGCCACGACCTCCCAGGCTCAAGCAATCCTCCCATCTCAGCCTCCCAAGTAGTTGGGATTATAAGAATGTACCACCATGCCTGGCTAATTTTTCTGTATTTTTTGTAGAGATGTGGTCTCACATTGATGCCCAGGCTTGTCTTGAACTCCTTGCCTCAAGTGATTCACTCCCCTTGGCCTCCCAAAGTGCTGAGAATACAGGCATGAGCTACTGCACTCAGCCAAAAAAACCTTTCAATAACTTCTAAGAGCCTAAAGGTATTCTGACACCAAAATATTTCAGAACAATTTTTCTAACACATTTTCCAAAAGAAATTTTCTTTTACATTATATGATGTACATATGATTTCTACAATTCAGGAGGTAAATATGTCATTTTGTTATTTTATTCATATAGCCAAACTCTATTCTTTCAACAGACATCATGTGATAATGGTAATAGCCCAGTGACTTCCAAGTAAGGTGAATTTTCTTCACCAACTTAAGAATTTTAAATTATGTCTTGAAAAAAAGATTAAAAATATAATGCTTCCTAGGTTAGGGAACAAAATAACTATGTTTAATAATTACAGATGTTAAAATAATTAGGTTTAAGCATTACAGATGTTGTTCAAGTTGTGTTGTATGAGCAACTTGGTATGACAGCATAGAGAGGGAAGTAAAACACCTGGATAAGATCTGCTTGGAGCCAAGAGGGACTCCCCTTTAGAGAGAAAAGGTAAGCTGGAGATTTCTAGCAGTTGCCATTGGTACTGGAGACACCTGTAATCCTAGTTAGAGACAAGTCCCACAATTCTCATAGGCTCTGATCCAGCATAGGGACCTGCCTGAAGTCCATGCAGTTTCATTGCTCCAGAGAAGGAACACACACTGAGTCCTCCCACCACCACCACCCAACTCCCTGGGACCAAAACTGCTATGAGACAAAACCACATTGGGAATGGAGCTACTTCTGGAGTACATGAGTACATCATACCCTGGGGTTTAATAGCCCCTACACCTCCAAAACTTTTGGTCCCTGCTATCATTCCACTACATCCACACAGAAGACTACATACAGCCATGATCCCAGCAGCTGAGCCCACACAGTGTTTTATATTGCA